>NW_027512682.1:300000-410179 GCF_048772815.1 Callospermophilus lateralis | reverse complement strand
ACCCCAGTAAACTTTGAAGTAGATACAGGGGCAATATACTCAGCCCTTAAGGCCCCATTGGGCCCTCTATCAAATAAAAGGTCTCTAATTCCAGGGTCTAAATGCAGTAAATATCAGACTTTGACAACTAAGGGGACCATGGACCAGGGGAAAGGATAAATCCATCACTCCTTCCTAGTAATCCCAGAATGCCCGGCCCCATTGATGGGCAGAGATCTGCTCACCAAGCTCTGGGCCAAAATAGCTTTTAACCCTGAAGGGCCCCAAGTGGAATTTCTAAATCCTTCAGTAAATACTCCTATAATCATGGCTGTAACTATGTCAGTAGCAAATGTTCATCAACTCACTCATCTTTGTTCAAAGAAACTACATTCATTCCTGAAAGATCAAGAACAGAGTTTTCCACTAACCAACTCACAATGAAAGAAAATAACTGAATGGGTAACAAAAGCCTGTCAGGTCCATCAATTGGTTAATACTTACCCTTCCAAGCTTCCTGCAGGAAAGCACCTACGAGGAACCATACCAGGAAAATTCTGGGAAGTGGACTTTACTGAAATTAAGCCAGCAAGGTATGGACTTAAATATCTTCTAGTCTTTGAAGATACATTTTCAGGACGGATTGAAGCCTTCCCCACAAAAAAAAGAAAGAAAAAAGAAAAAAAAAGATACAGAGCAAATGGTTGTCAAGAAGATCCTGGAAGACATTTATTCTCCCCTTGACGACCAGTAGTCTTAACCCTCATCAGCCCCTTAAGCAGCGATGGCTGATCAAAAATCCTACTGGAAAAGAAGTATGGTCTATCTCACATACAGCCCCCTTATGGACCTGGTGGCCATCTCTCCACCCAGACATTTGTCAGCTGGCTATAGGTCTTTCCTATTGAGATATCCCTGATGAAGAGGATCCCACTAAAATTCCATTAAATCCCTTCGGTACCATAGAAAATGGAAACAAACATTATGGATGTAGGGACACGTGAGCCAGATGCAGGTTGGCTAGCCTAGATTACTATGTTTGCCCGGCGGAGTATCAAAGCCACAAACATCACGGCTGTGCGGGGGGTAGAGCAGACTTCTTCTGTAAGTCATGGGGCTGTGAGCATACAGGGACTGCCAGATGGAACCCAAACTCCTCATCAAATTCTCTAAACAGCATTGGCCATATTACCAATTAGATAACCAAAACCGATGGCCCCAAGAGGGGTCTCTATATCCTCAAATTCTGCGTGACCTTTTAAACTTCTGAAAGTGCTCAAAAGGGTAAAAGGAGATTCCCCTATGTGGAGGCCTTCTCCCTCCTTTGTTCACATCCTGAACTATGCTTCTCCAATAGATGCTTACCCTCAGCCTTCTGCTCCAGACTCTCTGCTGTCACTCCCACCTCAGCAACTTGATTTCTGCCCTCCAATATCTAGATCAAAAACCCAAATCTCCGCCAGTTCTCAGACCATTGCCCCCTTGCTGAGGTAGCAGGTACTGAGGTACCACTCCACTCACTCACTACTCTCTTCTCCTGTCAGTGCCTGCACTGGGTGCCTCCAGGTCCTCTTACCAGCTAATGCAAAGCTCAAACCCACTGAGGAGAACCCTCAGACCCTTATCCAAAATGTAATGAAAATGGCCTTTAATGTTGCTTTGTCATCACTGAAAACAGGTTACTAAAAATTTAAAGTCCCTCACAGGCTTTTTGGGATACTCACTCCCGTTTCCCCCTCTGTTCTATCTGTTCTACTGCTCAAATTTTTCTTGCTATTAAGATCCCAAAGCCCTCTCCCAATATTCTTTTACATCTCTCCTTCCTCATTCTCAGATCCACGGAAGTTGCTCTCATCCCTGCCTTCCAAGTCGTCCCCCTCTGTACCAGGCCCACAGAAAAGTCTTAATTAACCTTCTCCAGAAGTCTTCACCATGGCTGATTTACGACTTTCAGCAAAAGAGTCCCTATAAAAGAGATCACTGTAGATAAACTTCCTATTTTCGTGTTGCCCTGGTCTCCTTGGAAACTGGCTAAAAAAAAAACAGCACTCCTAATCTAGACACACCCTTAATAGTTTTTCACAAAATATGTGAAAAAAAAGGCCTCTGGCCTTGAGCTGGGGCTTCACAGAGATGGCTACATTTCTAAGATAAAGAAGTTACAAACTGGGCTGCATGGAAACAGCTGGCAGGTTGAAAAAAAAGAAAGGGAAGAAAAAGCTCTCCCCCACATAGGTGTCCTTGAAAAGTTAACTTGCCCCAAACTGAGGAAAAAACAGAAATGAAAACTGCTTTTTGTGAACTTCTGCAGACTGTGAACTTCTGAGCCCCTTTCCTTACGTGTTGTGTACAAAATTCTGAAACTACCTAAACTTGGGTTTCAGGGGATTAATTGATTACAACAGAAGCAATGCCCCCTGAATCTGGTTGCAACCAAAAAAGACTGTTTTCCTGTCTTTGGTGCTATCTTAGGTGCCTTGCCTTGTCCGTCCCTACAACAGTATAATTCTATATACTTAAACACTGTTTATGTTTTCATGAAATGGTCAACAGATGTGATTAATTGTGTAATGGTGCAGATGTTTCCCAGAGTGCTCTATCATGATGCAGGTTCATTTGAAGATCAAAGAGGGGGGCATAGAACACGGTTCCGCTGAAAACATATGTCCCTCACCTTAGCCATTCTATTACGAATAGTAGTTACTGCAGGGTAGGGCATGGGAGCCATTGCTCTGGCCCATGGGACACAACAAATGACCCAAAGCAGCAATAGATCAAAAATTAAAGATATTAGAAACCTCCATCACAGCTTTGAACGAATCTTTAACCTCTCTCTCTGAAGTTGTTTTACAGAACAGTCCAGGGTTGGACCTCCTTTTCATGAGAGAAGGGGGCCTTTGTGCTTCATTGAGGGAAGAATGTTGTTTTTATGTCTACAATACTGGAGTTGTAAAAAAAATCTATGAGTAAATTAAAAAGATGCCTTGAAGAGCGACAACGAGAGAGAGAGAGGCCCAAGAATGGTAGTTTGAGTCTTTTTTTACACAGTCCCCCTGGTTAACTACGTTTTTATCAACCCTAGCCAGTCCAATAATAATCCTCATATTATTGCTAACTATAAAACCCTGTTTTCTCAACCGTGTAATTTCTTTTCTCCAAGCTCAAATTGGACAAATTAAACTTATAGTAATACCCCACTAGCAGACATAGAATGTGACACCCCACAATGATCACTTTTATGATTAAAAGTAGCCAGAAGAAGAAGTGGGGAATGAAAGGTTAATAAAATATGTACTTGTCACTTCCTGTTTTTCTGTATGCGTAACAAAACACTGTTGAAATCTTGAGAACTGTTTGCTAATCTTGTTCCCAGAATATGCTGTCCCCAATTACCAAACTGCAGAATGTACTCCCTCACCCAGTTGAATACAAACCATCCACTCTCCCTGACCCATCAATGAACTTCCATCCCTGCCCTCTGCAAGGAAAGTATATAAGCTCTGCTTAAGCTGTTTTCAGGTCTCTCTGCTCTATTCAAGTGAGCTCTGAGCCCCAGCATGCTGGACCCCCAATAAAACCTTTGCTGTTGCATGAGATAGTCTCTTGGTGGTCTCTTTCTCCGGCACTCGCCCAAACTTTACTTGGATGATTGAATGTAGAAGAGAACATCTATTCAAAAAGTTATAGTCAGTAGGATTAGGAAGATAGTTGGTAGGTTTAGGAAGAAAAGTGAGTATAGGATTTGGAAAAAAAGTTCTTTGCCAATAGGGTTTTGGTTAGAGAGTCAATGTAAATATCAACACAAGTGAAGAGTCAGTCACAATGATGAACAGGGGAAAATATGTAGAAAAGCAGATATCAATTGAGACATTAGGAAATCAGGAAAAGAATAAAGTGAGTTATGGGATTAGATATTTTCTACAGGGTTGAGGTTGAATGTATGAGCTTAGGAAGAAACAAAGATGAAGTCAACAATAGGATTGACATTTGAGAGCATTAGCATAGCCCAAGACAGTGTCCAAAATAAGCTCCGTTGCCCTCATTTGCCTAAATTCCCGGTGGCCTGTACATCCTTCCTGTGTACCAGGAGTGATTAAATAGGCCTGACCTTAATATTGCTCTGCTTCACCAATTTGAGGCCTACCGAGTGTCGGGTACACATTCTTTATGTAAATTGGAGAGATGAGAAAACCCAAGCACCTATTGGAAAGCTTCTGAATTAATTTGAAGAAATCATTTGACCCAAATGATCCCTATTCTCACTTGATGGAATTCAGAAACCTTACAGAGGAAGGCAAAAGACTTCATCCACAATGACTGCTCTTTTTTGCCATTTTGGATTTGGATGCACACATGGGATCTTTCTTTAGATCCATCAGGTGCTGAGTATCTAAGTCAAAGAATCACACTGGGCCAAGAGGCTGATTCAGACACACCTCTTTCCAAATCAATTAAGAAAAGAGCCAAAGGTGAATCCTATTAATTTCCATTTGAAAAATCTTTTCTTCAGGATTCAAAAAGCTGTGGCCTGAGACAAAAACCTTCCTGACTCTCAGGGCAACAGAACAATAGGTAAGCAAATGGCCCAAAGCAGGGATTCTCCACTGAGACTTTACTGGTCACACTGATATCTGAGTTTTCTGAGATGCTCGCCATTCCCTTCAGCTATCCAGTACATGGCCATGTCACCGAGCTTGGAGGTAGTACATATCTTGGACACAAAACCATGAGCCTATTCTGGAAAGTGGCCATAATTCAGGAAGAAAACAGCAACTTAGGAAGGTAGCAGGTATTGCCCATCAATAAGGCAAGCCATAGTCAATTCATAAATTGGGCTGGATGAATGCTGGGAAGCTTTCTATGAGACAGGACACATCCATTAATGCATTCTCTTTTCTAATGTGTACAAGTACAAACACAGTGGGATACACAGACATAGAAACACTTGCGCTGTCAAACGACTTACTAGAAACTGTTCACTCCAAATCAAACAAACCGCCTTTCCTACCTATTCTCAGAACATGAGACAAAACCACAAACCCACACCCACACCCACAATGGCACCTCCTTCCCTCAAATAGGTCTGTGACTGTCCGGTGTGTGCTCTGACTGATGGGTCATACTATGATCCCCCAAAATGGCCTGTCCTGTCTCAGATCTGGTCTTCTTGGCCAACTCTGTGAAGTTGTCAGGAGCCAGGATTGAGCCACTACCTGCTTTCTCAGGAAGAGCCCCTCTTCCGAGCTTTCCTGGCATTTGGCCATCCTCACATCAGTAGGTACCAAGAAAGACTGAATCTGTCCTTGGTTAATCCAAAAAAGTGAGACCACTGGGACTAGGACTGGGACTGGCTCTGGGTGCCTGGCTTTCTGTATCCCAAGTTCAGAGAGTTCCATCACCAAGGAAGTGAGATGAGATCACTTTCTTCAGGAACTGAATGAGATCACTGCCTTAGCAACCACTTTATCATAACAATTGCTTCCAACGGTACCATGAGATGGAGGCTGCCCCTACTTCCTGTCACACTTTCACATGGTAGAATGGTATATCACCTGTAGGCAAATGGTAACAGCTCTCCACACAGGCATGGTTTTGTCCATCTTCTCTACATTAAGGAGAGATTGGCTGATTCTGATGCAACCCTTCATCCTGACCAGGTTGTTTGCCATGGAAGATGATTTTTGCTCTCTCAGGTCTTTCATAGCTGCCTACATCTTCTCCAGGGATCATTTCTGCATGGAGCTTTGAGGTTCTCAGCAGATGGAAGATCCACTACATTTCTGTATTGTAAGACCAACACTGTCCCTGCTCTTCTGTAAAATGAGATTGAGGGAACAGTGTATGGTTAGGGTGAATAACATTTTCCATTTGGCTTAGGAATCATTCTGCTGGATGATTAATGGTATTGGGAACATGCGATATTTATAAGAATATAGAGGTGAAATACATGTATGAAAAAATAAATCTAAGTAAGATTTGAAGCTCAGAAAATCATTGGGCCCTTGATTGTGATACTTACCATTGAATTACGTTCTCACAGATGTCTCAGATAAATCGATATACAATGGCATAAGACCTTGTACGTTGGATGATTGAATGTAGAAGAGAATATCCAGTCAAAAAGGGATAGTCAGTAGGATTAGGAAGATAGTCAGTAGGTTTAGGAAGAAGAGTGAGTATAGGATTTGGAAAAAAAGTTCTTCAGCAATAAGTTATCAATTAGAGTGTGAAAGCAAATGTCAGCACATGTGAAGGTTCAGTCACACTGGTGAACTGTGGAAAATATGTAAGAAAGCAGATGGCAATAGAGACATTATGAAATCAGGCAATGTATAAAGTGAGGGATAGGATTAAACATTTTCAATCGGGTTGAGTTTGAATATATAATCTTAAGAGGAAACAAATATGTAGTCACCAATAGGATTGACATTTGAGAGCATTAGGCAACTTGGACATGGATGATTTTAGTAATCCATATTTTCTTTCCATTTAGGCTTTGGTACAATCATAAGTGTGATCTTTGCATTTTGTGTCCAGAATATTTCTGTGATAAAATGTATATGTAGATCAGGTGACATGCGTATTTCTTAAACCATTTCTGGGAGCAATATTTTGAAGACATATAAATTAGTATTGGGGGTACAAAGAGGTGTACACTGTGTCTATGAATATAAAGAAAAAGCATGCATAGACCATACTGTGAATAAATAATATAACTGGTTTTACTATAAATAATGGATTGAATTGATATCTGAAAATATATAAGAAATCTGATATTGGTATACAATCATTCATTCCAACCAATTATACATCCATTGGAAATATCAGAGTTATAATTTATCATGAAGGGGATGTGAGTTTTGCTTCAAAAGTGATTATGGAAATCGAAAATAATGTGTTTTGAAAGAGGTCTCAGGAAGAGACCAGTCAAGAAAGATGGAAGAATACATGTGTCCTGAAGCAGGAAGTGATTGAAAGTGAAACAAATTCGTATAAATTTGCGAACATGTGGATAAAATATATATCCTATGATGTGCATAAACTTAAGAAATAGTAATGTACCAGTTTTGAATAAAAATGAACGTAAAAATACAAATCATGTACCATAGGAATCTACTTGCATTGATGTTAAAATGGGACAGTAACTCTAGAAATATTAGGATATGTATGTACCATTCACTGAAGTTAGTTTTCAGTACTAGAAAACAAATATGTATTTCAGGTGGATGAATATTTCTGAGAATAATATTGTGAAAAGTTGATTATAAATCCACATACGTGAACATGAATGAATTTAGGGAGTGTATATAAGACACATATATTTCATATTTTAAAAATCTGGAGATTGTATATATATATATATATATATATATATATATATATATATAACAAAACACACACACAGACATTCAAAAGTAGCAATAGATATGCCAATCGTAATTGATCGAGATATATATATCATCCACAGATCCAAAAATATTCAATTTACTGAACATGGATTTATGTATAATGTTGTTCAACTAGGAAGCTCACCCATTGGTTGAATTTTTAGTTCCAGCAGTGTTTAGGATAGTCATCTCTTCTCACAATTTGTGTCTGCCAAGTCAGCCACCTCACAAGAATGTACATGTGATACAAGTTAGGATTCTATATGTGCATATCAAAACACATCTGCTGAATAGGCTACAGAGAAAGGGAGACAGGAATTCACATATTTGTTAACTTTAAAACACATGGAGAGATATCCAAAATGGCGGCGGGTATGGAGAGATCAAGTCTCTGACCTCTTCAGCTGCGCTGGAATAGGGAGTCATAAACTGTCTAAATACTGTTTGCTCAGGATCACTAGGCAATGATGCACTGACATGAATCTGGGGTGAACAGTCTGGGCCACGCAGAACACACACCGAGCCCGGATCGGTTGCATTCAACCTCTGGTTTGCCTGCGTTTCGTGACTCAGCACTAACGATCCAGCTGAAATAACTGGTCTGCCCTTCTGAACTTACAGAGGTAGAAGCCAACCTAGCCTTCATAGGCAGTGGCCAAAGGATTGAAACGGGGCATGGGAGAGACAGTCAGGACCCACCAGTTGCATCGGTCACCCGGCAAAGGGAACGAATGATCACCATTTGCATGGGATACCACCATGGCATAGAACTGACATCAAGGATGGAGGAGATAACTTCATTGAAACCAGCGCGACAGGTTTGTAATTCCCTAGCAATCTCTCTCCACACAGCAGGGAATCCTTAAGGGTCCCTCTCAGCTCTACCATGAGCGCAATAGCCAGACCGAGAAAATCAGGAGTGGCGCGGGACTTGTGGCACAGAACTCCAGGCTACCGCTCCCACCAGTGCTGACAACTGAGGTCTCTTGCACCAGCTACTGGGGCGTGGCTCCCGGAGGGCAAACAAATTCGCTTGGGGATCTCAGCCCCAAGCTCTACAAACTTAGGGTCTGAGGGAAGCAAACCGGGAGAGTGTGCCCAGGTATTCATAAAAACAGGTCTCCCAGGAGCAGCAGACCTGGCGTGTTGCCAGTATTGTGGTGAGCGTCGCAGGTGAGCAGGGCATGGCTTGAGGAAACACAAGAGAAGGCCCTAGGGTGTCAGGATTGGACACCCGCCCAGTCTGGAAGGAAGAGCAGCTGCATAGTGATTGGTTCCCACCTACTGAGAGGAGAACCTCGGCCCAGTGGGCACAGCACCACCTATTGGAAGAGAAGTTAATCAAACTCTATGACTGCATTTATTATTATCATTATTTATTCATTTTTTAAATTTGGGGTTTTTTTGTTTTTTTTTTCTTTTTCTTTCATTTTCATTCTTGTTGTTGTTGTTTTTCTTTAACTTTTTTAATGTTTTTAAGTTTTTAAATTTCCTTATTTTATTATTAATTATTATTATTATTATTATTAAATTGTAATTTTCATTTTTTTATTATCATTATTATTTTTTTTTAATTTTTCTTTCATTCTTTATTTTCTGTTTTTTTCTTTTGTCTTTTCATTTCTTTTCAATTTTCTTTTTCCCCCTTCCTTGAATTCTACCTGCCTACTCTCATTCTCTTATTGACTTCTTCCCTTCCCTTCTAATATCTTTCCTCCCAATCATGAAATTAATTTATAAGACTAATCAGTAACTCAGCACTCAAACTGAACAAGAAGTAACATGAGCAGCATAAGAAAGCAAGAAAGAAAAAGAGTACAAACAATGAAGGACAGCCTAAATAATCAGGAGGACCTAGAGTCATCAGAAAAATGATCATATAAAGAACTCAAGGAATACCTTAGACAGATGGAATGGAACCTTAAAGAAGATATGAGACAGCAAATCCAAACAGTGAAAGAACACATTGAAAATGAATTACATGAACAGATTAAAAAAAAGAAGTTAAGCATCTTTATACGGAGATAGAGATAATAAAAAAAATCATACAATAATTCTAGAAATGAAGGAAACGATAAACCAAATTAAAAACTCAATTGAGAGAATTACTAAAAGAGTGGAGCAAGTAGAAGACAGAATGTCACATAATGAAGACAAAATATATCATCTTGAAAAGAGTCTAGCCAACTCAGAAAGGCTGGTAAAAAATCACGAGAAAATCATCCAAGAGATATGGGATAACATATAAAAACCAAATTTATGAGTCATCTGGATAGAGGAAGGTCCAGAGATTCAAACCACGGGAATGAGTAACCTACTGAATGAAATAATTACAGAAAACTTTCCAGAAATAAAAAAAAGAAACGGATATACAAATTGTAGATTCATAGAGGACACTGAGCACAAAAAATCACAGTAGACCAACACCAAGGCATTTGTTATAAACATATCTAATATACAGAACAAAGAGAAAATATTAAAAGCTACAAGAAAAAGGAGGCAGACTACATTCAGGGGTAAATTAATAAGGTTAACAAAGGATGTTTCATCACAGTTGATGAAAGCGAGAAGATCTTGGAACAACGTATTTTAAACACTGAAAGACAATGGATGCCAACCAAGAATTCTGGATCCAGCAAAATTAACCTTCAGGTACGAAAATGAAATAAAAATCTTTCATGATTAACAAAAGCTAAAAGAATTTGCAGCCAGAAAACCAGCATTGCAAAGCATCTTGAGAAAAACACTACATGAGGAAGAAATGAAAAACAACAACCAAAACCATCAGTGGGAAGTGACTGGGTAATGACAGAGTGCAGGGGGAAAGCTAATCATGGAGAAACAAAGTAAATTAAAAACAAAGATAAATAATTAAACATGGCTGGAAGTTCAAACCATACATCAATAGTAGCTCTAAACGTTTATGGCTTAAAATCTCCAATAAAGCAACATAGGCTGGTAACTTGGATTAATAAAACAAATCCAACAATATGTTGCCTCCAGGAGACACATCTGAATGGAAAAGACATACACAGGCTGAAGGTGAAAAGTTGGGAAAATTTATACCATGCACACGGTCCTCGTAAGCAAGCAGGGGTGGCCATCCTCATATAGAATAAAATCGAAGTCAAGACTAAGTTAATCAAAAGGGATAAGAAGGACATTATATACTGTTAAAAGAAACCATTCACCAACAAGACATAACAATTATCAATATTTATGCACCAAATAATGGTGTTGCAATGTTCATAAAACAAATTCTTCTCAAGTTCAAGAATCAAATAGACCACAACCTAATAATTATGGGTGACTTCAACACACCTCTCTCACCATTAGACAGATCCTCCAAACAAAAGTTGAATAAAGAAAATATAGAACTCAATATCACAATCAATATCCTAGACTTAACTGACATATATAGAATATATCAACCATCATCAAGTGGATATACTTTTTTTTCAGCAGCACATGGATCCCTCTCAAAAATAGAGCATATATTATGCAATAGGGCAACACTCAGTAAATATAAAGAGGTGGAGATAATACCATGCATTTTATCTGATCATAATGGAATGAAACTGTAAATCAATGATAAAAGAAGGAAGGAAAAATCCTACATCACTAGGAAAATAAACAATATGTTACTGAATAATCCATGGGTTACAGAAGACATAAAGGAGGGAATCAAAAAATTCTTAGAGATAAATGAAAATACAGACACAACATACCGGAATCTATGGGACACAATGAAAGCAATTTTAAGAGGGAAATTCATCACCTGGAGGTCATTCATCAAAAAAAGCAAAAACCAACAAATAAATGAGCTCACACTTCATCTAAAAGCCCTAGAAAATGAAGAGCAAAACAACAGCAAATGTAGCAGAAGGCAAGAAATAATTAAAATCAGAGTGGAAACCAATGAAATTGAAACAAAAGAAACTATTGAAAAAACTAACAAAAATAAAAGTTGGTTCTTCGAAAAAATAAATAAGATCAACAGACTCTTAGCCATGCTAATGAAGAGAAGAAGAGAGAGAACTCAAATTACAAACATACAGGATGAAAAAGGCAATATCACAACAGATGCTACAGAAATACAGAAGACAATTAGAAATTATTTTGAAAACCTATATTCCAATAAAATAGAAAATATGAAGACATCGGTAAATTTCTTAAGTTACATGATTTGCCCAGACTGAGTCAGGAGGATACACACAATTTAAACATACCAATATCAATGGATGATTTAGAGGAAGCAATCAAAAGACTACCAACCAAGAAAAGCCCAGGACCAGATGGGTATACAGCAGAATTTTACAAAACCTTTAAAGAAGAATTAATACCAATACTTTTCAAGTTATTTCGAGAAACAGATAAAGAGGGAGCTCTGCCAAATTCATTCTATGAGGCCAACATCACCCTTATTCTGAAACAAGACAAAGACACCTCAAAGAAAGAAAAGTACAGACCAATATCTCTGATGAAGCTAGATGCAAGAATCCTCAGTAAAATTCTGGAGAATCGTATTGAAAGGCACATAAAAAATAATTGTGCACCACGATCAAGTAGGATTCATCCCTGGGATGCAAGGATGTTTTAATATATGGAAATCAATAAATATTATTCACCACATCAATTGAGTTAAAGATAAGAACCATATGATCATCTTGATAGATGCAGAAAGAGCAGTTGACAAAGTACAGCATCCCTTTATGTTCAAAACATTAGAAAAACTAGGGATAACAGGAACTTACCTCGACATTGTAAAAGCTATCTATGCAAAGCCTCAGGCTAGGACCATTCTGAATGGAGAAAAATTGAAGGCATTCACTCTAAAATCTGGAACAAGACAAGGATGCCCTCTATCCACACTTCAATTCAATATAGTTCTCAAAACACTGGCCAGAGAAATTAGACGAAAGAAATCAAAGCCATAAAAATAGGAAAAGAAGAACGTAAATTATCACTATGTGCTGGTGACATGATTCTATAGAATCATAGAAGACCCAAAAGGGTCTACAAAAAAAAACTACTAGAACTAATAAATGAATTCAGCAAAGTAGCAGGATCTAAAATCAACACGCATAAATTGAAGGCCTTTCTGTATATCAGCAACAAATCTTCTGAAACGGAAATGAGGAAAAGCAGTTCATTCAAAACATCCTCAAAAAAATTAAATACATGGGAATCAACCCAACAAAAGAGGTGAAAGATTTATACAATAAATCAATAGAACCCTAAAAAAAGAAGTAGAGGAAGATATTAGAAGATGGAAAAATATACCCTGTTCATGGATAGGCAGAACTAACATCATCAAAATGGCGATATTACCAAAAGTTATCTATAGGTTTAATGCAATGCCAATCAAAATCCCAATGGCATTTCTTGTAGAAATAGAGAAAGCAATCATGAAATTCATATGGAAAAATATAAGACCCAGAAATACAAAAGCAATTCTAAGCAGGAAGTGTGAATCAGGCGGTATAGTGATACCAGATTTCAAACTATATTACAGAGCAATAGTAACAAAAACAGCATGGTACTGGTACCAAAACAGGCGGGTAGACCAGTGGTACGGTATACAGGACACAAGAGACTAATCCACAAAGCTACAACTATGTTATATTTGATAAAGGAGCTAAAAGCATGCAATGGAGGAAGGATAGCATCTTCAACAAATGGTGTTGGGTAAACTGAAAATCCATATGCAACAAAATGGAACTTAATCCCCTCCTCTCGCCATGCACAAGAGAGTTAACTCAAAGTGGATCATGGAGCTAGATATCAAATCAGAGACTCTGCATGTGTTAGAAGAAAAAGTTGGCTCTGGTCTACATATTGTGGGGTCGGGCTCCAAATTCCTTAATAGGACACCCATAGCACAAGAGTTAATAACAAGAATCAACAAATGGGACTTACTTAAATTAAAAAGTTTTTTCTCAGCAAAAGAAACAATAAGAGAGGTAAATAGGAAGCCTACATCATGGGAACAAATTTTTACTCATCACACTTCAGATAGAGCCCTAATATCCAGAGTATACAAAAAACTCAAACAATTAGACAATAAGATAACAAATAACCCAATCAACAAATGGGCCAAGGACCTGAAAAGACACTTCTCAAAGGAGGACATACAATCAATCAATAAGTACATGAAAAAATGCTCACCATCTCTAGCAGTCAGAGAAATGCAAATCAAAACCACCCTAAGATACCATCTCACTCCAGTAAGATTGACAGCCTTTAGGAAGTCAAACAACAAGTGCTGCTGAGGATGTGGGGAAAAGGGTACTCTTGTACATTGCTGGTGGGACTGCAAATTGGTGCGGCCAATTTGGAAAGCAGTATGGAGAATCCTGGGAAAGCTGGGAATGGAACCACCATTTGACCAAGCTATTGCCCTTCTCGGACTATTCCCTGAATCTTAAAAGAGCGTATTACAGTGATACTGCCACATCGATGTTCATAGAAGCACAATTCACAATTGCTAGACTGTGGAACCAACCCAGATGCCCTACAATAGATGAATGGATTAAAAAAATGTGGCATTTATACACCATGGAGTAATATGCAGCACTAAAAAATGACAAAATCATGGAATTTGCAGGGAAATGGATGGCACTAGAGCAGATAATGCTTAGTGAAGCTAGCCAATCGTAGAAAACAAATACCAAATGTTTTATTTGATATAATGAGAGCAACTAAGAACAGAGCAGGGAGGAAGAGCAGGAAGAAAAGATTAACATTAAACAGAGACGTGAGTTGGGGGGGGGAGGTAGAGAAAAGGTAAATTTCATGGTAATGGAGGGAGACCCTCATTGTTACACAAAATTACATATAAGAGGTTGTGAGGGGAATGGGAAAATAAACAAAGAGAGAAATGAATTACAGTAGATTCGGTAGAGAGAGAAGATGGGAGTGGAGGGGAGCAGGGATAGTAGAGGATAGGAAAGGTACCAGAATACAAGTTACTAATAGGGCATTATGTAAAATGTGGATGTGTAACCGATGTGATTCTGCAATCCATATTTGGGGTAAAAATGGGAGTTCATAACCCACTTGAATCTAATGTATAAAATACGATATGTCAAGAGCTTTGTTATGTTTTGAACAACCAACTAATAAAATAAAATAAAATAAAATAATCGAAAGAAAAACACATGGGGAACTATTTCAACACAAAATTGACTAGATGTATAACTCCTACCTTATATAATGCAAAATGCAAGTCCAACTATACACCATGCCTCCTCTGAAATGCTTGTAATTCTATTCTGTTTGGGTTGTTTTTCTCCATCTTATTAGGATTAGTAGTCAGAGTCTAGTAGATTAGGTGTCAGTGTCCGGTATTCAGTATTTCGAATGGAAAATTGGAAAATGGACCAAATGTGTATGCAAATATATGCTACACAAAAATTGTCCCACTCTCATCCAGAACAATGCCTTGACATTACCCTCGTCCCAAGTAATACATCATTAAAAGTCAAGAGTTAGAAAATCTGGGAATAAATATCTGGAATGGAATATGCTCAAAAGTTTACAACCTGGGAGGTGGTAGAGTAGTTTCCAAAAGTAAGGGACAGGGTAAACACTCCACAAACATGGAGCTGTGCTGGCATAAAGACTTCTTGAGAAACTGCCTCTGAGTTTGAGCACTTGAAATATATGTTGTTGTCAGGAGCTTTACCTTCCTTGTAGTGAGACCATTACAGCTGGGTCTGCATGTATGTTACCTGGAGGACATGGTTTAATATTTTCCAATGAACATGCGGTAGCAGTGCTGAATTTAATCCTAGTCGGTAAACTGGGGCCACTGGGGGCTAAGTGTCTCCCCTTGTGGACTGTGAAGTCATTGGGTCATCCTCCACATTTTGTGGTGTTTATTGCTGCTGCACTGAGTGTTTAGTATTTGCTTCACGAAATGCAAGGAGTTCAACTGAAAAACAGTGCTGAAGGGAGTTCTGTCATATGTGGTGGGTCAGGGTCTGTAGGAGAATGCACCAACCAAGGTTCTATCCCTCATAGCTTGCCCCTTGACCATAGCAACCTGATTCTGAACATTCCCCTGAAACCTCTCCATATAACAAGGTCCCTTTACTTGTAAGGGTCTGTTGGCTGCACCATGTCAGCCACAAGCCATTTGGAAGCCAATGGCAGATCCACATGGCCCCACCACAGATATTCCATCACACACCTGACCACCACGGCTATAAGCCCACTAGTCAGCAGACTCCAACTTACTGGCATCTCTGTTCTACACCATTTTCTTGAAACCCAGTCAATCAAGGCACTGTCTGGTATACTCATAATCATCAACAGGATATCCAAAGGTCCTCCAGTGCCACCTGTTCATGAAAATTTAAAAAAAAATTTCATGGTATTTATCGAGCCATTTTTCAAGCATGAAGTTGGAGGCAATGTGGGTTTCAATTCATTCAGGAACAATTAAATGTTGAGGATGCTCATTTCCATAAAAGCTTTGGAGAACTCTCAGAGGCAAGTCTTCCCAAAGAGTAGCCAAAAGGTCACATGAAGCAAGGTGCATTGAGGTCTACAACGTGAGGTCCATGTGTGTTTTGACTCTCAACTATGGCTGCCAAGTCGTTCAGAATAAAATCATGTGATATCTTGGCTGAGATTCCCAGTGCTCTGCGGAAAGCAACCCTGGGCCTAGATCTCAGTTTTCAAGGGCAAATCTCATGCGTGGCCTCCTAAAATTCCAACACAATTCATGGAAATACTTCGATGACGTCAGTTCCAGAATGCAGTCTCTTAGGGTAATCACACCAGAGTTCAAGCCAAGGTGGACCCAGTCGTCTCTTCCAACCGCCACACAAATGACCACGATTCAAACCAAAACAATCCCACATGACCTCATCTTCTTCCATTTAGGCACTCATCATAACTTCTGGCTGGAGGTTTCCATGAGGTGTTCACCCCAAGACAGTGTCCAAAAAATCTCCCTTGCATCTCATTTGCCTAAAGTCAGGGTGGCCTGTACACCCTTCCTGTGAACCAGGAATGATCAAAAAGGCCTGCCATTAATACTGCTCTGCTTCTCAAATTTGAGGCCTACTGACTGTGGGTTTTAGATTCTTTATGTGAATTGGAGTCATGAGAAAATCTAAGCACCTACGGGCTAGCCTCTGCAGGGTTTGAGGAACTTATTTGACCCAAAGAATCCCTATTCTCACTTGATGGAGGTCAGGAAAGTTACAGAGCAAGGTGAGAGACTTCATCCACTAGGACTGCTCTTTGGCCATTTTGGTTTTGGATGTACACATGGAATCTTTCTTTAGATCCATCAGGTGCTGAGACTCTAAGCCACCACCTCACACAGGCTTAAGAGTCTGAATAAGACACATTCTTTTCAAAGAAATTAAGCAAAGAGCCACAGGTAATGCCCATTTATTTCCATTGCAAAACTCTTCTTTTCAGGCTTCAAAAAGGTGTGGCCTGAGGCAAAGGCCTTCCTGAAATTCAGGGCAACAGAACAATAGGTAAGCATAAGGCCCAAAGCAGGGTTTCTCCACTGAGACTTTCCTGGTCCCAGTGATTTCTGAGTTTTCTGAGATGCTCGCCATTCCCTTCAGCTATCCAGTACATGGCCATGTCAAAGAACTTGGAGGTGGTACATAACTTGGACAAAAAACCATGAGCCTATTCTGGAGAGTCTCCAGAATTCAGGAAGAAAACAGGAACTTAGGAAGATATCAGGTGTAGCCCATCGATCAGGCAAGCCGCAGTCCATTCATAAATTGGGCAAAATGAATGCTGTGAAGCTTTCTACTAGACAGGACACATCCATTTATGCATTCTCTTTTCTAATGTCTACAACTATGGACACAGTGGGATACACAGACACAGAAACACTCGCCTTGTCAAGGGACTTTCTAGAAAATGTTCACTAAATCCAAACAAACCACTTTTCCTACCTATTTTCAGAACAAGGGAAAATCACAAACCTACAACCACACCCACAGAGGCACCTCCTTACCCCAAGTAATTCTGAGACTATCTGGAGTGTCCTCTGACTGGTGGGCCATATTATGTTCCCTCAAAATGGCATGTTCTGTCTCAGATCTCCTCTTCTTATCCAACTCTGTGAAGTTGACAAGAGCAAGCTGTGAGCAACTACCTTTTTTCCCAGGAAAGGCCCGTCTTCAGAACTCTCTTGGCATTTGGCCTTCCTCACATCAGTAGGTACCAAGAAAGACTGATTCTGTCCTTGGTACATCCAAACAAGTGAGAACACTGGGACTGGGACTGGGACTGGCTCTGTCTGCCTGGCTTCCTGGATCCCAAGTTCAGAGAGTTCCATCAACAAGGAAGTGAGGTGAGGTCACTTTCTTCAGGAACTGAATGAGGTCAGTGCCTTGGCAACCACTTTGTCCTAACAGTTGCTTCCAAGGGTCCCTTAAGATGCAGGCTGCTCCTACTACCTGTGACAGTTTCACAAGTTAGAATAGTATATCAACCATAGGCACCAGGAAACAACTCTCCACACAGGCCTGGTTTGGTCCATCTTCTCTACATTAAGAAGAGAGAGGCTGATTCAGACACAACCCTTCATCCTGACCAGGTTGTTTGCCATGGAAGATGACTTCTGCTCTCTCAGGTACTTCATACGTGCCTACATCTTCTCCAGGGATCATTTCTGCATAGACCTTTGAATTTCTCAGGAGGTGAAAGATCCCCTATATTCCTGTATTGTAAGACCAACTCTGTGCCTGCTCTTCTGTAAAGTTAGATTGAGGGTAGATGGTATGGTTAAGATTAATAACATGTTTGATTTGTGTTAGGAATCATTCTGCTGGATGAATAATGGTGTTGGGAACCTGAGATATTTTTAAGAATATAGAGGTGAAATATTGTAATGGTCAGGCGAGTATAGGAGGAAGAGATGAACAAGAGACTGTCTCATGCAACTACAAAGGGTTCATTGTGGGTCCAGCATGCTGGGGCTCAGAGCTCAGTTGAATAGAGCAGAGAGCCCTGAGAACAGCTTAAGCAGAGCTTATGTACTTTTCTTGGAGAAGGCAGGGATGGAAGTTTATTGATGGGTCAGGGCGAGTAGGCCGTTTGCTTTCAACTGCGTGACTGAGCACATTCTGCAGTTTGGCAGTTGGGGACAGCACATTCTGGGAACAAGATTAGCAAACAGTTCTCAAGATTTCAACAGTGTTTTGTTAAGTGTACAGAAAAACAGGAAGTGACAAGTACCTATTTCATTAACCTTTCATTCCCCACTTCTTCTTCTGGTTACTTTTAATCATAAAAGTCATCACTGATGGGTGTTACATTTTATGTCTTCTAGTGTGGTATATTGTTGTCTGATTACCATAAGTTTAACTTGTCCAATTTGAGCTTGGAGAAAGGAAACTCCATGGTTTAGCCAACAGGGTCCTACAGTTCGCAATAATATGTGGATTATTAATGGACCAGCCAGGGCTGATGAAAGCATAGTTAACCAGACGGACTGTGTGAACCAAGACTCAAACCACCCTTTTTGGGCCTCTCTTTCTTGTTGACGCTCTTCAATGCGTTTTCTTTATTTACTCATAGATTCTTTTCAACTCCAGTGTGGCCGGCACAAAAACAACATTCTTCCCTCAATGCACTACAAAGTCCCCCTTCTCTCATGAAGAGGAGGTTTTATCGCTCGCCTGTTCTGTAAAACAGATTCATAGACAGAGGTTAAACATTCCTGTAAAGCTGTGATGGAGGTTTTATTATCTTTAAGTTTTGGTCTATTGCTGCTTCTAATTAGGGCATTGGTTGTGTCCTTTGGACTAGGGCATTGATTCCTGTGCCCACTCATGCAGCAACTCCTATTCCTAATAGGATGGCTAAAGTGAGAGATACAGGTTCCCAGCGGAACTGAGTTGCATGCCCTCCTATTTGATCTTTAAATGGACCTGCGTCATCATAGAGCACTCTGGGAAACATCTGCACCATTACATAATTAATCACATCTGTTGACTATTTCATGAAAACATAAACAATGTTTAAGTATATAGAATCTTTCTGTTATAGGGACGGACGAGGCAAAGCACCTAAGATAGCACTGAAGACAGGGAAACAGTCCTATTTGGTTGCAAACGGATTTAGAGGGCATTGCTTCTGTTGTAATCAATTAATCCCCTGAACCCCAAGTTTAGGTAGTTTCATAATTTGTACCCAACATGTAAGGGAAGGGGCTCAGAAGTTCAAAGTCGGCAGAAGTTCACAAAAAGCTGTTTTTCTATCTTTTATTTTATCCTCTGTTCTGGGCAAGTTAACTTTTCAAGGACACCTGAAAGGGGGAGAGATTTTTTTCTCTTTTTTTTTCGTCCTGCCAGCTGTTACCATGGAGCCTAGTTGGTAACTTCTTTATCTTAGAAATGTAGCCATCTCTGTGAAGCCCCCACTCAAGGCCAGAGGCCTTGTTCACATATTTTGTGAAAAACTAGTATGGGTGTGTCTAGCTCAGGAGTGCTGATTTTTTTTCGCCAGTTGCCAAGTAGACCAGGGCAACACGAAAAGAAGAAGTTTATCTACAGTGAACTCTTTTAAAGGAACTCTTTTGCTGAAAGTCCTAAAGTCAGCCATGGTGAAGACTTCTGGAGAAGGTCATTTAAGACTTTTCTGTGGGCCTGGTAGAGAGGGGGAAGACGTGGAAGGCAAGGCTGAGAGCAGTTTCATGGATCTGAGAATGAGGAAGTAGAAATGTAAAAGAATATTGGAAAAGGGGTTTGGGATTTTCCTAGCAACAAAAACTTGAGCAGTAGAACAGGTAGAGCAGAGGGGACGACGGGAGTGAGTATCCCAAAAAGCATGTGAAGTATTTTAAACTCTTAGTCACCTGTTTACAGTGATGACAAAGCAACTTTAAAGGCCATTTTAATTACATCCTGGATAGGGGTCTGAGGGATCTCCTAAGCTGGTTTGAGCTTTGGGTTAGCTGGTAAGAGGACCTTATGGGACCCAGTGCGGGCACTGACAGGAGAAGAGAGGAGTGAGTGTGTGGAGGGGTACCTCAGTACCGGATACCTCAGCAAGGGGGCAATTGTCTGAGAACCGGCAGAGGTTTTGATTTTTGATCTAGTAATTCGAGGGGAGAAATCAGGTTGCTGAGGTGAGAGTGCCAGCAGAGAGTCTGGAGCAGAAGGCTGAGTTTGAGGAACTATTGGAGAAGTATAGTTCAGGATGTGAGCAAAGGAGGGAAAAAACCTCCACATAGGGGAATCTCCTTTAACCCTTTTGAGCACTTGCAGAAGTTAAAAAGGTCATGCAGAATGTGAGGATCTGGAGACCCCTCTGGGGGTCACAGGTTTTGGTTGTCTAATTGGTAATATGGCCAATTCTGTGTATTGAATTTGATGAGCAGTTTGAGTTCCACCAGGCAGTCCCTGTATGCTAACATCCCCATGACTTACAGAAGAAGTCGGCTTTCCCCCCACACAGCCGTGGCTGTTTGTGGCTTTGATAGTCTTCCAGGCAAACATAGTAATCTAGGCTAGCCAACCTGCATCTGGCTCACGTGTCCCTACATCCATAATATTTGTTTTCATTATCTATGATACGAAAGGGATTTAATGAAATTTTAGTGGGATCTGCTTTATCAGGGATATCCCAATAGGAAAAACCTATAGGCAGCTGACAAATGTTGAGATGACCAACAGGTCCCTATGTGGGCTGTAAGCGAGATAGACCATTCTTCTGGTCTATGAGGATTTGTGATCAGCCATTGCTGCTGAATTCGCTGATGAGGGTTAGGACTAGTGGTGGCCAAGGGGAGAGTCTATAGCCTTATACACATGCCAAATACACAATTTGAAAGGGTTACCAGTCATTTCCAGTTTCCAGCCAGAGTCTGGACAGGGCACAGGCTTGAGATGCAAGGCATGGATACAGGAAAGGATTCCGTCTACATTTACTGCTGTAGGTGTTATAAGTAGCACGTGGTATTTCCTTTCCAGCGGGGTTCCAGGGATGACACCTGATGTCATCTTATGTAGATGAAGTCTCTTACTTGATATCGATGTGGAGTCTCCTTGTACCCAGGTTGGTAGGCCGTGGCCAGCTGTTTTAACAGGTATCGCTGAGTTCTTTCAAGAGCTTTAAGTGTGTCAAGCAAGGGGGTGTGGAAGGGATCCTTAGGTCTTAGAGTTGGGGTTAGGTCCCTTACTGGAGGAGGGGCAACATAGAGAATTTTACAGCGGGAGAGGTTACACAAAGAAACAGAGGGAGTATTTTTTAGATGATACAGTGCATAAGGCAGGAGTATAGTCCAATCTTTTAGCTGGTTTCTAAGCTTAATTTCATTAAGGTCTCTTTAATGGTTCTATTTATTTTTTCTACCTGTCCTGAGCTCTGGGATCTATAAGCATAATGTAACTACCAATTAATCACCAGGGTACAGGTTAACCCATGACTTACCTGGGCCATGAACACCAGTGCATTGTCAGACCCTATTACCTTAGGCAGGCCGTATCTTGGAAAAATATCCTTCAGTATCATCTTGACCACGATTTGAGCCATTGTTTTTTTTTTTTTTTTGGGGGGGGGGAAGGTTTCAATCCATCCTGAAAATGTATCTACAAAGACTAGGAGATATTTAAGTCCATACCTTGCTGGCTTAATTTCAGTAAAGTTCACTTCTGAAAATTTTTCTGGTCTGGTTCTTTGAAGGTGTTTTCCTGCAGGAAGCTTAAAAGGGTAAGCATTAACCAATTGATGGACCTGAGACGCTTTTGATACCCATTCAGTTATTTCCTTTCGCTGTGAGTCGGTTAGTAGAAAACTCTGTTCTTGATCTTTCAGGAATGCCTGCAATTTCTTTGAACCAAGGTGAGTGAGTTGATGTACATTTTCTACTGACATTGTTAAAGCCATGACTATAGGAGTTTTTACTGAAGGATTTAGAAATTCCACTTGTGGGCCTTCAGGGTTAAAAGTCATTATGGCCCAGAGTTTGGTGAGCAGATCTCCACCCATCAATGGGGCCGGGAACTCTGGGATTACTAGGAAGGAGTGATGGATTTTTCCTTTTCACAGGTCCATGTACCTCTTAGTTGTCCAAGCCCGATATTTACTGCCATTAGCCCCTTGAACTAGAGACCTTTTATTTGATAGAGGGCCCAATGGGGCCTTAAAGGCTGAGTATAATGCCCCTGTATCTACTTCAAAGTTTATTGGGGTCCCTTCAACTTCAAAAGTTATTTACTATATCTGTGAGTTGGTTAGTGGAGTTGGTTAGACTTCATCCACAATGAGTGCTCTTTTGGAGATGTTGGTTTTGGATCCACACAAGGGATCTTTCTTTAGATCCATCAGGTGCTGAGAATCTAAGCCACAGCCTTACACAGGGCCAAAATGCTGATTCAGACACATCCCTTTCCAAAGCACTTAAGGAAAGAATCACAGGTGATGTCCACTCATTTCCATTTGAAAACTGTTTTCTTCAGGCTTCACAAAGGGGTGGCCTGAGGCAAAGACCTTCCTGACATTCAGGCCAACATAACAATAGGCAAGCAAAAGGCCCATTGCAGGGTTTCTCCACTGAGACTTTCCTGGTAACACTGATATCTGAGTTTTCTGAGATGCTCCCATTCCATTCAGCTGTCCAGTACATGGCTTTGTCAAAGATCTTGGAGGTTGTACATATCTGGGGCAAGATGAATCCTGGAAAGCTTTCTCCTAGACAGGAAACATCCATTGATGCATTCTCTTTTCTAATTTCTACAACCACAGACACAGTGGGATACACAGAAATAGAAACAATCGCCTTGTCAAATGACTTACCAGAAACAGTTCACACCAAACCAAACAAACTGCCTTTCCTACCTATTCTCAGAACATGAGACAAAACCACAAACACACACCCACACCCAGAAAGGCACCTCCTTCCCGCAAGGAGGTCTGTGACTATACAGAGTGTTCTCTGACTGGTGGGCCATTCTATGTTTCACGGAATTGGACTATCTTGTCTCAGATCTAGTATCCTTGGCCAACTGTGTGAAGCTGACAGGAGCCAGCAGTGAGCCATTACCGGCTTTCTCAGGAAAGGCCCCTCTTCTGAGCTCTTCTGGCATTTGGCCATCTTCACATTAGTAGGCACCAAGAAAGACCGATTCTCACCTTGGTAAATCCAAACAAGTGAGACCACTGGGAGTGGGACTGGGACTGGCTCTGGGTGCCTGCCTTTCTGGATTCCAAGTTCAGAGACTTCCAAAAACAAGGAAGTGAGGTGAGGTCACTTCCTCCTGAAATGAATGAGGTCACTGACTTGGCAACCACTTTGTGCTAACAGTTTCTTCTTATGGTCCCTTGAGATGGAGGCTGCCCCTACTTCATGTGACACTTTCACAAGTTAGAATGGTATATAAACCATAGGCACCTGGGAAGAGCTCTCCACAAAGGCCTGGTTTGGTCCATTTTCTCTACATTAAAAAGAGAGAGGCTGATTCAGACACAAACCTGTATCCTGACCAGGTTGTTTGCTATGGAAGATGACTTTCACTTTCAAAAGTCCTTCATAGCTGCATACATCTTCTCCAGGGATTATTTCTGCATGTATCTTTGAGGTTCTCAGCATGTGGAAGATCCCCTACATTCCTGTATTGTAAGACCAACACTTTCCCTGCTCTTCTGCAATGTTAGATTGAGGGAACAGTGTATGGTTAGGGTTAAAAACATGTTCGATTTGTGTTAGGAATAATTCTGCGGGATGATTAATGGTATTGGAAACCTGCGATATTTACAAGAATATATAGGTGAAATATAAGTATGAAAACAGGAATCCTGGTAAGATTTGAAGCTCAGAAGGGCATTGGGCCCTTGATTGGGAGACTTAGTTTTGCATTATGTTCTGCACACATGCCTCAGCTGAATCGATATAAAATGCCATAGGACCTTTTTTCTTGGATGATTGAATGTCGAAGAGAACATCCAGTCAAAAAGGGACAGTAGGTAGGATTAAGAAGATAGTCAGTAGGTTTAGAAAAAAGCGTGAGTATAGGATTCGGACCAAAATATTTTTAGCAATAGGGTTTCAGTTAGAAAGTGAATGTCAATGTAAGCACATGTAAAGAATGAGTTACAATAATGAGCTGGGGAAAATATGTAGGAAAACAGATATCAATAGAGACATTACGAAATGAGACAAAGTATAAAGTGAGTAATAGGATTAGACATTTTCAACAGGCTTGAGTTTGAATATATAATCTTAGGAAAAAACAAATATGTAATCACCAATAGGATTTTCATTTGAGCACATTAGGCAACCTGGACATGGATGTTTTTAGTAATCCATGTTCAATTTCCGTTTAGGTTTGGTACAATCATAAGTGTGACGTTTGTGTTTTTTGTGTCCTGAATATTACTGTGATAAAATGTATATGTAGATCAGGTGACATGGGTATTTCTTCCACCATTTCTGGGAGCAATATGTTGAAGATGTATTAATTAGTACTGGAGTTCATTGAGGTGTATCCTGTTCTATGAATATAGAGATAATGCATGAATAGACGATATTCTGAATAAATAATATAACTGATTCCACTTTAAATAATGGATTGAATTAATATCTGAAAATATATAGGAAATCTTATATTGATAAACAATCATTCATTCCAACCGGTTATACATCTAATTTTAATATTAGGTTTATGGTTTATCATGAAGAGTGTGTGGGCTTTGTTTCAAAATTGATTATGGAAATCAAATATAATGTGTTTGGAAAGAAGTCTCATGAAAAGACCAGTTAAGAAACCTGGAGGAATACATGTGTTTTGAAGCAGTAAGTGATTGAAAGTGAAACAAATGCCTATAAATTTGTGAACTTGTGGATGAAATATATATCCTATGATGTGCATAAACTGAAGAAATAATAATGTACCAGTGTTGTAAAAAAATGAACGTCAAAATACACATTATGTCCCATACAAATCTACAGGCAATGATGTTTAAGTGGGTCAGTTACTGTAGAAATATTAGGATTTGTATGCAACATTAACTGAAGTTAGTTTTCAGTACTAGAAAACAAATATGTATTTCAGGTGGATGAATATTTCTGAGAATTATCTTGTAAAAAGTTGATTATAAATCCACATACATGAACATGAATGAATTCAGGGAGTTAATGTAAGACACATATATTTCATATTTTGAAAAATCTGGAGAGTGTGTATATATATATATACACAGACATTAAAATGTAGCAATATTTATGCCTATCGAAATTCATCATTAAATATATATCATCAACAGATGCAAAAGTATTTATTTTAGTAAATATGGATTTATGTATAATGTTTTTCAACTAGGAAGCTCACCCATCGTTTGAATTTTCAGTTCCAAAATCGTTTTGGAGGAGTGATCTCTTCTCAAAATTTGTATCTTCCTAGTAACTGTAACCTCAAAAGTATGTATGTGTGATACCAGGTAGGATTCTATATGTGCATATAAAATTACATGTGCTGAATAGGCTACAGAGAAAGGGAGACAGGAATTCACATATTTGTTTACTTTAAAACACATTGAGAACTATTTAAACAAAAAATTTACTGGATTTATAACACCAACCCTTTATCATCCAAAAGACCAGTCCAACTGTACACCATTCCTCCTCTGAACTGCTTGTATTTCTATTCTGTTTGGGTTATTTTTCTCCATCATAATGGTTTAGTAGTCAGAGTCTAGTCAGCTATTGGTTAGTGTCAGGGATTCAGTATTTCGAATGGAAAATTAGATAATGAATCCAATGTGTACGCAAATATGTGCTACACAAAATTTTTCCACTCTCATCCAGAATAATGCCTTCATATTACTTCGGCCCCAAGTAAGACACAATTAGAGGAGAACAGTTAGAAAATCTGTGAATACCTATCAGGAATGCAAAATCCTCAGGAGTTCACAACCTTGGAGGTGGTAGGGGAGTTTCCAAAAGTAAGGGACAGGGTTGATAGATCCAACCTGATCTTTCATTAAAATTGGGGGCCATCTTGCCACAAAGCCATGAAAAGATAATTTTGGCTTTACTCTAAATTAGCGCAAATTCTGAACCTGCTTGGAATGCCTACCAGTGCCTTGAACTCACCCATGTCTGGATCTCTGACCAGATAGCAGCGCTCTCTAAAACTTTAATGATACCTCATAAATATTTTTCTTTCCCTGGCCAGACAACGTGTCTCTGAGGCTCTAATGGTCCTCATAAATTCTGATGTTAGGGCCAGCAAAAAAAAAAAATGTAATATACCATTAGTGTGATGCTTGTCAAAGTTCTCTTATCTGTAACCCCCCTTTTGTGTATCTTTCTGGGCTACATCTCTGGGCTGTAGGAAAGTTGGGTTGCTGTCTTGTTCCCGCCATTTTGGGAGGGAGAGGCAGCCTGGCCGGTTGAAATAATAAGCTTGCCTTAATTTGATTTTAATTGGAGTCAGTGGTCTTTTCTTGCATTCTGGTCTTACATTTTGGAGTTCCAAAGCGAGATAACCCTGCCCGACCAGATCACAAGACCAGACTGTGGAAATTCTGAAGCTGGCCTGCCCTCTAGGGCTCCACACTGGAGAGCCACTCTAGGGGGTGTGCAACTTAAGACGTTCCAAGGCCTTGGATTGAGCCTTCAGTCCGTGGAGCACTGCAGAGAACCAAAGCACTAAAACTATTAGCAAGCTCCTGGTAGAGGAGGCCTCCATAGGTAAGTGATGCCTTTATAACATCTGCTATCCAGTTAAGGGAGAGTACTTCTGATGACAGGGAGGTGGCCTGGGTAGGCTAACATATACCCCTCTCCGGGACAGTAATGAGAATGGTTCTGTCCTCTGTTCTGTTCTGTAGGGAATTGCTCTTTAAATTTAAGCTCACAAGGTTTTCTAGGTGTTCAAAAATCTAATACAATATTAATGTCTACAAAAGGTCTAATATGCCTTTGTTCAAGGACTTTTCCTTCAACAACAAAAAAATGGTTTACAATTTTCAATACAATTGTCTAATATTTTAATAAATAAGTAAAGTAAATTTCATATGGGATTACTCATTCATGAGTAGTTTTGTTTGATATCTGATTGATTTACTAAGGTCTGTATAAGTTTGTACTAAAGTGTGTATAAGATTGTAAAATTCAGTCATGTGTTAAAGAGACAAAAATTTCTGAAAACATAAGTTTACCCATAAAACTGTGTTATTAAGTTTTATTTTTTCTAGAGCAAACAACCATAACAATTAAACAACTGAATAAATAAGAACTGTTATTTTAGAGAACTGTACTGCCATTTCTTTAAAAGCTAAACTTGGTTAATGTAGAAACATCAATGTAATTGTGTTGCTGTCAATGTGCTCATATCTTCCAGGTATACAAGTCTGTAAGGTAGAAACTTGAAAAGAGCATTATATCAATCTGTTGTTCTAAAGTTATATGGTAAAAAAATATATTGGGGATTTATTTACCTGTTATCAATAAGATATGTAAAGTTTTATCTTACTTTTTACATTGGGGAACCATTTAAATGTATTTTTAAGTTATTGAGAGCCTAATCTATGTAAAGGTTAAAAACTTTCAGCCTTTCTTTAATTCATGTTTTAAATCTGATATCATACGGTGTTAGCAAATGTTCATGTGACCTGACACAATTTATGTAAACTTTGTAAAATGATATTTAAAAAACAAAGATCACCTTTAGACCTAAAACACTAAAGATTCATATAGAGCCCTGCCTTAACTGAAATAAGGCTGTGTGTCCCATCTTACAACATGTGAGAATGACTACGAAAGCAGTAGGTCAGATTTTATTTCATTTAAAGTTATGTTCAAAAGTTTCTTTGGTTTTTGATTTGTGTCAAGATTACTAGGATTTAAGCAGGGGATATAGTGTATAACTCAGCCAAAAAATTTAGGGTAGCTGTTACACGAACTAAGTATTTTTACTCTTGTTAAAAATTTTTATTTTGTAATTTCCTTATAAGTGATCTAAAGATTCCCTGTTAGTGTTTTACAGAAGTGTTGCTTTAAGAACACAATATGGGTTAATTTAAGATAATAAGTCATCACCTATAAGACAGAATAATACAGATCCCAATTAATTAAAAGATAAATAATTATAAAGTTATAGACATTAAATCCCAGTACTTGTAATATAAGGCTGTTAAAATTTATTTGCTGGATGTTTCAGATTAGGATTTAATTAAAGTTAAATGAAAAGGGCCAAGAAAACCAATATTTGGCTCTTGCCCTCTGAGTCAGTCTGAATCCAGGGAACAGGGGACTTCTCTAAAGAGCTTTGCAACTCTGGACCAAATAACCTCCAGATCAGGAAAAATAATGAGACCACTGGAGAACATAAAGCCAATGAGTGCATTTTCCATGAAGAGGAGAGTTATCAGAGAAGGGAGACATTCTTATGCTTCTGAGGGAAACCACATGGTCAAGCAAGACCTGGACCCACCTAACGAAAATGGCACTATCAGAACTGAGAAGCTGCTCTCAAGTTTCCCCAGAATTGACTCCCATAAAAGCTCAGCTGACTGTGAAAAATAGATAGAAACAGAAGTCAGTTTGACTGTTTCATCTTAAACAGTTACCAAAGACAGTTAAAACGAAAATACAGCCATTCCTGGGCATTTTAATTAATAATAATCATCATCATCATCATCATAATAATAATAATAATAATAATAAAATTTTAAGGTATACAATTTATGTTAGCCTCCCAAAATAAGTAAGACTGGAAACTAAAAGAAGGATTCTCAGACAGGAATGCCTGATAACTATAAAAAGAGACTATCAAGAGGAGCTGCCAGAGGCAGATTTTTTAGGTTAAGACCTACTTATATTCCTAACCTAAACAGGTAGTCTTCGTGTCTGCTAGTACGGTTATCCAGCCCTGAGTAACAGAAGTGAAGATTTCTCTATTAGACACAAAGGTCATACTAGTAAAAGGATTTTGCAAGATCAGATGACATGAAATTATTACACTGTATCTAATGGGGAAGGACAACTGTAACACTAAAATTAAAAGGTTACGTTGACAGTTCAGATAACTGGGGAAACTAAAGTCTGGTGAGGGAACCTCAATACAGCGACATGTTCCAACTGCTGCAACATTTATTCAGTACTCATGGTTTTTGTTTCTCTCAACTTTCAGGGCAGCTGAACAATAGGTAATCTAAAGGCCCAAAGCAGGGTTTCTCCACTGAGACTTTCATGGTCACACTGATATCTGAGTTTTCTGACATGGTCGCCATTCCTTTCAGCTATTCAGTACATGGCCATGTCACAGAGATTGGAGGTGGTACATACCTTGGACACAAAACCATGAGCCTATTCTACAGAGTGGCCAGAATTCAGAAAGAAAACAGGAACTTAGGAAGATAGCAGGTGTTGCCCATCGATAAGGCAAGCTGCAGTACATTCATAAATTGGGCAGGATGAATGCTGGGAAGCTTTCTACTAGACAGGACACATCCAATGATGCATCCTCTTTTCTAATATCTACAACCATGGACACAGTGGGTTACACAGACATAGAAACACTCGCCTTGTCAAATGACTTAGTAAAAGCTGTTCACTCCAAACCAAGTAAACCGCCTTTCCTACCTATTCTCAGAATATGAGACAAAACCACAAACCCACACAAACACCCACAAAGACACCTCCTTCCCCCAAGTAGGTCTGTGACTATCCGGAGTTTCCTCTGAGTGGTGGACCATGCTATGTTCACCAGAAATGGCCTGTCCTATCTCAGATCTGGTCTCTTTGGCCACCTCTCTGAAATTGTCAGAAGCGAGCGCTGAGTCACTACCTGCTTTCTCAGAAAAGGACCCTCTTCAGAGCTTTCCTGGCATTTGGCCATCCTCACATCAGTAGGTACCAAAGAAGACTGACCCAGTCCTCGGTAAATCCAAACAAGTGAGACCAATGGGACTTGGATTGGGACTGCTTTTGGGTGCCTGGCTTCCCGAATCCCAAGTTCAGAGAATTCCATCACCAAGGAAGTGAGGTGAGGTCACTTCCTTCCTGAACTGAATGAGGTCACTGCCTTGGCAACCAGTTTGTCCTAACAGTTACTTCCAAGGGTCCCATGAGATGGAGGCTTCCCCTACTCTCTGTGACACTTTCACAAGTTAGAATGATAAATCAAACATAGGCACCCAGGAACAGCTCTCCATAATTGCCTGCTTTGGTCCATCTTCTCTACATTAAGATCAGAGAGGATGATTCAGACACAACCCTTCCTCCTGACCAGGTTGCTTTCCATGGTAGATGACTTTTGCTCTCTCAGGTCCTTCATAGCTGCCTATATCTTCTCCAGGGATCATTTCTGCAAGGACCTTTGTGGTTATTAGCAGGTTAAAGATCCCCTACATTCCTGTATTTTAAGACCAACTCTGTCCCTGCTCTTCTGTAATGTAAGATTGAGGGAACAGTGTATGCTTAGGGTTAATAACAGATTCAATTTCAGTTAGGAATCATTCTACAGGATGAATAAAGGTATTGGGATCCTGCAATATTTACAACAATATATAGGTGAAATATAATTATGAAAACAGAAATCTAAGTAAGATTTGAAGCCCAGAAGGTCATTGGGCCCTTGATTGGTATACTTAGCTTTGAATTACTTTCTGCACAGATGTCTCAGATAAATCGATATACAATGGCATAGTATCTTGTACCTGGGATGATGGAATGTAGAAGAGAACATCCAGTCAAAAAGTGATAGAAGTTAGGATTAGGAAGATATTCGGTAGGTTTAGGAAGGAGGGAATAATAGATTTGGAACAAATGTTCTTTAGCAATAGGGTTTCGGTTAGAGGGTGAATGTAAGTGTCACCACATGTGAAGATTCAGTCACAATGATGAACTGGGGAAAATATCTAGGAAAGAAGATATCAATTGAGACATTACAAAATCAGGCAAAGTATAAAGTGAGTGACAGGATTAGACTTTTTCAAAAGGGTTGAGTTTGATTATATAATCTTTGGAAGAAACAAATATGTAGTCACCAATAGGATTTTCATTTGAGCACATTAGGCAACCTGGACATGGATGTTTTTAGTAATCCATGTTCAATTTCCGTTTAGGTTTGGTACAATCATAAGTGTGACGTTTGTGTTTTTTGTGTCCTGAATATTACTGTGATAAAATGTATATGTAGATCAGGTGACATGGGTATTTCTTCCACCATTTCTGGGAGCAATATGTTGAAGATGTATTAATTAGTACTGGAGTTCAATGAGGTGTATCCTGTGTCTATGAATATAGAGATAATGCATGAATAGACGATACTGTGAATAAATAATATAACTGATTCCACTTTAAATAATGGATTGAATTAATATCTGAAAATATATACGAAATCTTATATTGATATACATTCATTCATTTCAACCAGTTGTACATCTAATGTTAACATTAGGGTTATGGATTATCATGAAGGGTGTGTGAGTTTTGCTTCAAAAGTGATTATGGAAATCGAAAATAAAGTGTTTGGAAAGAAGTCTCACTGAAAGACCCGTCAAGAAACCTGGAGGAATACATGTGTTCTAAAACAGGAAGTGATTGAAAGTGAAACAAATGCCTATAATTTGCGAAATTGTGGATGAAATATATATCCTATGATGTGCATAAACTGAAGAAATTGTAAAGTACCAGTGTTAAATAAAAATGAATGTCAAAAGTCACATCATATCCCATAGGAATCTACTTGCATTGATGTTAAACAGGATGAGTTACTGTAGAAATATTAGGATTTGTATGCACCATTCACTGAAGTTAGTTGTCAGTACTAGGAAACAATATGTATTTCAGGTTGATGAATATTTTTGAGAATAATCTTGTGAAATATTGATTATAAATCCACATACATGAGCATCAATGAATTTATAGAGTGTACAGTAAGACACATATATTTCATATTTTGAAAAATCTGGAGTGTGTGTGTGTGTGTGTATATGTATATATATATACATATAACACAGAGACATTAAAAAGTAGCAATACATATGACAATCAAAATTTGTTGTGAAATATATATCATCCACAGGTCCAAATATATTTATTTTACTCAACATGATTTATGTATAATGTTGTTCAACTAGGAAATTCACGAATAGTTTGAATTTTCAGTTCCAACAGCGTTTAGTAGGAGTGATCTCTGCTAACAATTTGTATGTGCCAAATCAGCCATCTCAAAAGAATGTACATGTGATACCAGGTAGGAATCTATATGTGCATATGAAATTACATGTGCCGAATAGGCTACAGAGAAAGGGAGACAGGATTTTTTTATTTGTTAAATTAAAAACACATGGAGAACTATTTCAACAAAAAATTGACAAGTTTTACAACAGCTACACTTTATCATGCAAAAGGCAATTCCAACTGTACACCATGCCTCTTCTGAACTGCTTGCATTTCCAATCTGTTTGGGTTATTTTTCTCCATCATATTAGGATTAGTAGTCAGAGTCTAGTAGGGTTTGGGGTAGTGTCAGGGATAAAGTACTTCCAAAGGAAAATTAGAAAAAGAATTCAATGAGTAGGCAAATATGTGCTACAAAAAATCCTCCCACACTCATCCAGAACAAAGCCTTGACATAACCATTACCCCAAGTATGACACAATTAGAAGAGAAGAGTTTGAAAATCTGTGATTATATATCTGGAATGGAACATGCTCAGGAGTTTACAAACTTGGAGGTGGTAGAGGAGATTCCAAAAGTAAGGGACAGGGTAAACACGCCACAAACATGGAGCTCTGGTGGAATAAAGACTTATTGAGAAACAGCCTCTGAGTTTGGACACATGAAATATATGTTGTTGTCAGGAGCTTTAGCTTCCTTTGTAGTGAGACCATCAAAGCTGGGTCTGCATCTATGTGACCTGGATGAAGTGGTTTCTTATTTTCCAATGACCATGAGGCAGCAGTGCTGAATTCTATCTTTTTAGGTCAACTGTGGCCATTGGGGACTAAGTGTCTCCCCCCCTGTGGACCGTGAAGTCATTTGGTCATCCTCCATTTTTCCTGGTGTTTCTTGCAGCTGCACTGGGAGTTTGGTATTTGCTTCACGAAATACAAGGAATTCAACTGGGACACAGTGCTGGAGGGAGTTCTGTCACGTGTGGTGAAACAGGGTCAGCAAGAGAATGCACCAACTAGGCTTCTATCCTATATAGCTTGCCCCCTTGACTATAGCAACCTGATTCTGAACATTGCCCTGAAACCTCTCCATATAACAAAATGCCTTTACTTATACGGGTCTGTTGGCTGCACCATGTCAGTCACAAGCCATTTTGAAGACAATGGCAGATCCACATGGCCCCACCGCAGATGTTTTATCACACTCCTGCCCACCACTCCTCTAGGCCCACTACTCAGAAGGCACCAAGTTACTGGCATCTCTGTTCTACACCATTTTCATGGAACCCAGTCAATCAAGGCACTGTGTGGTACACTCATGATCAGAAACAGGAAATCCAAAGATTCTCCAGTGCCACCTGTTCATGGGAATTTCAAAAATTTCATGGTATTTATCAGGAAACATTAAATGGTGAGGAAGCTCATTTCATAGAAAGCTGTGGAGAATTATCACAGGCAAGACGTCCCAAAGAGTGGCCAAAATGTCACATGAAGCCATGCCCATTGAGGTTTACAATGTGAAGTCCATGTGTGTTTTGCCTCTCAACTCTGGCTGTCAAGTTTTTCAGAATAAAATCATGTGATATCCTAGCTGAAATTCCTAGTGCTCTGTGGAAAGCAAACCTGGCCCTAGATCAGTTTCCAAGGGCAACTCTTATCCGTGGCCTCCTAAAATCCCAAAACAGTTCATGGCAATATTTCTCTGATGTCATTTCCTGAACTCAGTATCTAAGGGGAATCACACCAGAGTTCAAGCCAAGGTGGACCCAGTCATCTCTTCCAACTGTCACACAAATAACCAAAATTAAAACCAAAACACTCCCACATGGCCCTCATCTTCTTCCATATAGGCACTCATCATAAACTCCGGTTGGTGGTTTCCATGAGGGACACAGCTCAAGACAGTGTCAAAAATATGCTCCCTTGCCACTCATTTGCCTAAAGTCAGAGTGGCCTGGACACACTTCCGGTGAACCAGGAGTGATCAAATAGGCCTGCCATTAATACTGCTCTGCTTGTCCAATTTGAGGCCTACTGACTGTCAGGTATAAATTCTTTATGCGATTTGGAGTAATGAGAAAACCCAAGAACTTCTGCATGGCTTTGAAGAACTCATTTGACCCAAAGGATCCCTATTCTCACTTGATAGAGGTCAGGAACCTAACAGAGGAAGGCAAGAGACTTCATCCACAATGATTGATCTTTTTGCCATTGTGGATTTGGATGCACATATGGGATCTTTCTTTAGATAAATTAGGTGCTGAGAATCTAAGCCACAGCCTCACACAGGGTGAAGAGGCTGATTGAGACACATCCTTTTCCAAAGCATTTAATCAAAGAAACACAGGTGATGCCTATTCATTTCCATTTGAAAACTGTTTTCTTCAGGATTCAAAAAAGGGTGGCCTGAGGCAAAGACCTTCCTGACATTCAGGGCAACAGAACATTAGGTAAGCAAAAGGCCTAAAGCAGAGTGGCCAGAATTCAGGAAGAAAACAGGAACTTAGGAAGGTAGCAGGTGATGCACATCAATAAGGCTAGCCACACTCTATTCATAAATTGGGCAGGATGAACGCTGGAAAGCTGTCTACTAGACAGGAAACAATCATTGATGCATTCTCTTTTTTAATGTCTGCATCCACAGACACAGTGTGATACACAGATATAGAAACACTCCCCTTGTCAAATGACATTCTAGAAGCAGTCTAGTCCAAACCAAACAAACCGCCTTTCCTACCTATTCTCAGACCATGAGACATAACCACAAACGCACACCCACACCCACAAAGGCACCTCCTTCCAGCAAGTAGGTATGTGACTAACTGGAGTGTCCTCTGACTGACAGACTTTCCCTGAAATGTCCTGTCCTGTCTCAGATCTGGTTTTTTGGGCAAGTCTCCAAAGTTGTCAGTAGCCAGTGCTGAGCCACTACCATCTTTTTCAGGACAGGCCCCTCTTCAGAGCTTTCATGGCATTTGCCGATCCTCACATTAGAAGGTACCAAGAATGACTGACCCTATCCTTGTTAATTCCAATCAAGTGAGCACACTGAAACTGGGACTGGGACTGGTTCTGGATGCCTGGCTTCCTGTATCCCATGTTCAGAGAGTTAAATCAACAAGAAAATGAGGTGAGGTCACTTCTTTCAGGAACTGAATGAGATCACTGCTTTGGTAACCATATGTCCTAACAGTTGCTTCCAAGAGTCCCATGCGATGGAGGCTGCCCCTATTTCCTGTGACACTTTTACAAGTTAGAATGGTATATCAACCATAGGCACCCTGTAAGAGCTCTCAACACAGGCCTGGATTGGTCCACCTTCTCTACATTGAGAAGAGAGTGCCTCATTCAGACAATCCACATCAAGTTGTTTGCCATGGATGATGACTTTTGCCCTCTCAGGTCCTTCATAGCTGAATACATCTTCTCCAGAGATCATTTCTGCATGCACCTATGAGGTTCTCAGCAGGTGGAAGATCCCCTACATTCCTGTATTTTAAGACCAACTCTGTCCCTGCTCTTTTGTAAAGTTAGATTGAGGAAACAGTGTATGGTTAGTATTAATAACATGTTCAATTTGGATTAGGAATCATTCTGCTGGATTAATAATGGTATAGGGAACCTGCGATATTTATAAGAATATAGAGGCGAAATATACGTATGAAAACAGAAATCTAGGTACGATTTGAAGCCCAGAAGGGCATTGGGCCCTTGATGGGGATACTTAGCTTTGAATTACTTTCTGCACAGTTGTCTCAGATAAATCGACATACAATGGTATAGGACCATTTACCTTGGATGATTGAATGTAGTGAAAGAGGAAGAGTCGGCAGGATTAGGAAGGTAATCGGTATATTTTGAAAGAAGAGTGAGTATAGGATTTGGACCAAAAGTTCTTTAGAAATAGGGTTTCTTGTAGAGAATGACTGTAAATGTCAGCACATGTGAAGAGTCAGTCACAATGATGAACTGGTGAAAATATGTAGGAAAGCAGATATCAATAGAGACATTAGGAAATCAGGCAAAGTATAAAGTGAGTGATTGGATTAGACAATTTCAACATGCTTGAGAGAATATATAATCTTAGGAAGAAACAAATATGTAATTACCAATAGGATTGACATTAGAGAGCATTAGGCAAACTGAACGTGGATGTTTTTAGTAATCCCTGCTCACTTTCCATTTAGATTTTGGTAGAAGCATAAGTGTGACCTTTGGTTTTTGTGTCCAGAATATTACTGTGATAAAATATATTTGTAGATAAGGTGACATGAGTATTTCTTCCACCAGTTCTCAGAGCAATATTTTGAAGACTTATAAATTAGTATTCGGGATACAAATAAGTTTACCCTGTATCTATGAATACAGAGATAATGCATTAATAAATCATAATGTGAATAAATAATATAACTAGTTCCAATTTTAAATAATGGATTTAATTGATATCTGAAAATATACAGGAAATCTTATATTGATATACATACATTCATTCCAACGAGTTAAACATCTAATGGTAATATTAGGGTTATGGTTTATCAGGAAGAGTGTGTGAGTTTTGCTATTGTGGGTGAAGGAAAACGCGAGCCAGATGCAGGTTGGCTAGCCTAGATTACTATGTTTACCCGGCAGTTATCAAAGCCACAAAAGCCAAGGCTGTGTGAGGAATAAGCCGACTTCTTCTGTGAGTCATAGGGATGTGAGCATATAGGGGCTGCCTAGAGGAACCCAAACTTTTCATCAAATTCAGTACACAGCATTGGCCATATTACCAATTAACAACCAAAACCGATGGCCCCCAGGGGGGTCTCTATAACCTCAAATTCTGTGTGACCTTTTTAACTGCGGCAAGTGCTCAATAGCGTGGAAGGAAATTCCCCTATGTGGAGGCCTTTTTCCTCCTTCACTCAAATCCTGAACTATACATCTCCAATAGATCCTCACCCTCTGCCATCTACTCCAGATGCTCAGCTGTCAATCCCACCTCAGCAACCTGATTTCTCCTCTCCAATTACTAGATCAAATACCCAAACCACCGCTGGTTCTCAGACAATTGCCCCCTTGCTGAGGTAGCAGGTACTGAGATACCGCTCTGCCCACTCACTCCTCTCTTCTCCTGTCAGTGTCCGCACCGGGTCCCAACAGGTCCTTTTACCAGCTAACCCAAAGCTCAAACAGGCAGAGGAGAGCCCTCAGACCCCTATCCAAGATGTAATGAAAATGGCCTTTAAAGTTGCTTTGTCAACACTGAAAACAGGTTACTAAGAATTTGAAGTCCCTCACAGGCTTTTTGAGATACTCACTCCCATCTTCCCCTCTGGTCTATCTGTTCTACTGCTCAACTTTTTGATGCTAGGAAAATCCCAAAGCCCTTTCCCATTATTCTTTTACATCTCTTCTTCCTCATTCTCAGATCCACGGAGCTGCTCTCACCACCCGCCTTTCACGTCTTCCCCCTCTGTACCAGGACCACAGAAAATTCTTAACTGACCTTCTCCAGAAGTCTTCACCATGGCTGAATTTAGGACTTTTAGCAAAAGAGTCCCAATGAAGGAGTTCAATGTAGATAAACTTCCTCTTTTCTTGTTGCCCTGTTCTACGTACCATGGGCTGGAAAAATCAGCTCTGCTATGCTAGACACCCCTTTACTAGTTTTTCACAAAATACGTGAACAAGGCCTCTGGCCTTGAGCTGGGGCTTCACAGAGATGGCTACATTTCTAAGATAAAGAAGTTACCAACTGGGCTCCATGGTAATAGCTGGCAGGGAGAAAAAAAAAAGAAGACAAAATCTCTCCCCCTCCCAAGTGTCCTTAAAAACTAAACTTGCATAGAACAGAGAAAATAAAACAGAAACAAAAACAGCTTTTTGTGAACTTCTGCAGACTGTGAACTTCTGAGCCACTTTACCTACATGTTGGGTACAAAATTCTGAAACTACCTAAACTTGGGGTTCAGCGGATTAATTGATTACAACAGAAGCAATGCCCTCTAAATCCGTTTGCAACCAAATAGGATTGTTTCCCTAGCTTCGGTGCTATCTTAGGTGCCTTGCCTTGTCTGTCCCTACAAAAGTGTAATTCTATATACTTAAACATTGTTAATGGGTTAATAAAATGGTCAACAGATGTGATTAATTATGTAATGGTGCAGATGATTCCCAGAGTGCTCTATCATTAAACAGGTTCATTTAAAAATCAAATAGGGGGGCAAAAAACTCGGTTCCGCTGGGAGCTGTATTCCTCACTTTAGCCATCCTATTCGGAATAGGAGTTGCTGCAGGGGTGGGCACAGGAACCACTCCCCTAGTCCATGGGACACAACAAATAACCCAATGACAAGTACCAATAGACCAAAACTTAAAGATATTAAAAACCTCCATCACAGCTTTACAGGAATCTTTAACCTCGCTCTCTGAAGTAGTTTTACAGAACAGGCGACATTTGGACCTTCTCTTCATGAGAGAAGGGGCCTTTGTGCTGCATTGAGGGAAGAATATTGTTTTTATGCTGACAATACTGGAGTTGTAAAAGAATCTATGAGTAAATTAAAAAAAAACGCCTTGAAGAGTGTCAACGAGAGACAGAGGCCCAAAAAGGGTGGTTTGAGTCTTGGTACACACAGTCCCCGTGGGTAACTACACTTTTATCAGCCTTGGCCGGTCCTTTAATAATCTTCATATTATTGCTAACTGTAGGGCCCTGTATGCTCAATCGTGTAGTTTCTTTTCTCCAAGCTCAAATTGGACAAGTTAAACTTATGGTAATCAGACAACAATGTTTCCGACTAGCAGACATGAATTGTGACACCCCCCAATGATCACTTTTATGATTAAAAGTAACCAGAACAAGAAGTGGGGAATGAAAGGATAATAAAATAGGTACTTGTCAATTTCTGTTTTTCTGTATGCTTAACAAAACACTGTTGAAATCTTGAGAACTGTTTGCTTATCTTGTTCCCCAAATGTACTGTCCCCAATTGCCAAACTGCAGAATGTACTCCCTCACACATTTGCAAACAAACCGCCCACTTGCCATGACCCATCAATAAATTTCACTCCCTGCCCTCTCTAAGGAAAGTATATAAGCTCTGCTTAAGCTGTTCTCAGGGCTCTCTGCTAAATTCAAGTGAGCTCTGAGCCACAGCATGCTGGACCCCCAATAAACACTTTGCTGTTGCATGTGACAGTCTCTTGGTGGTCTCTTACTCCAACGCTCGACCAACCTTTACATTGGTACAATCATAAGTGTGACCTTTGCTTTTTGTGTCCAGAATATTACTGTGATAAAATGTATACATAGGTCAGGTGACATGAGTATTTCTTCCACCATTTCAAGGACTAATATTTTGAAGACATGTAAATTAGTATTGGGGGTATAAAGAGGTGTACCCTGTGTCTATGAATATAGAGATAATGCATAAATAGACAATATTGTGTATAAATAACATAACTGGTTCCACTTTAAATAATGGATTGAATTGATATCTGAAAATATATAAGAAATCATATATTGATATACAATCATTCATTCTAACCAGTTATACATCTAATCGTAATATTAGGGTTATGGTTCATCATGTAGGGTGTGTGAGATTTGCTTCAAAAGTACTTATGGATATCAAAAATAATGTGTTTGGAAAGAAGTCTCATGAAAAGACCAGTCAAGAAACATGAAGAAATATATGTGTTCTGAAGTAGAAAGTGATTGAAAGTGAAACAAATGCCTATAAATTTGCAAACTTGTGGATGAAATCTATATCCAATGATGTGCATAAACTAAAGAAATTGTAATGCACCAGTGTTGAAAAAAATTAACATCAAAATACACATCATGTTCCATAGGAGTCTACTTGCATTGATGTTAAACTTGGTCAGTTACTGAAGAAATATTAGGATTTGTATACACCATTCACTGAAGTTAGTTTTCAGTAGTAGGAAACAAATATGTATTTCAGGTGGATGAATATTTCTGAGAATAATCTTGTGAAAAGATAATTATAAATCCACATACATGAATATGAATGAATTTAGGAAATGTATAATAAGACAGATATATTTCATATTTTGAAAAATCTGGATAGTATATATATATATATATATATATATATATATATATATATATATATATATACAGATATTAAAAATTAGCACTATATGCCAATTGAAATTCACCATAAAATATATATCATTCACAGATCAAAAATATTCATTTTACTGAACATGGATTTATATATAATGTTGTTCAGCTAGGAAACTCACCCATAGGTTGAATTTTCAGTTCCATCAGCATTTAGGAGGAGTGATCTCTTCTCACAATTTGTATCTGCCAAGTCAGCAACCACAAAATAGTGTACGTGTGTTACCAGGTAGGATTGTATATGTGCTTATAAAAATACATACGCTGAATAGGCTACAGCGAAAGGGAGACAGGAATTCACATATTGGTTAACTTTAAAAACAACTGGAAAACTATTTCAACAAAAAATTGACTAGATTTATAACTCCTACCCTATACAGTGCATAAGGCAAGTCCAAATATACACCAGGCCTCTTTTGAAATGCTTGTATATCAATTTTTTGGGGGTTATTTTTCTCCATCATATTAGGATTAGTACACAGAGTCTAGTAGGGTATAGGGTAGTGTCAGGGATTCAGTATTTCAATTGGAAAATTGGAAAATGAATCCAATGGTGTATGCAAACATGTGCTACACAAAAATCCTTCCACTCTCATCCAGAACAATTCCTTGACATTTCCTTCGCTCCAAGTAAGACACAATTTGAGGAGAAGAGTTATAAAATCTGTGAATATATATCTGGAATGAAAATTGCTCAGGAGTTTAGAACTTTGAAGGTGGTAGACCAGTTTCCAAAAGTAAGGGACAGTGTAAACTCCACAATCATGGAGCTCTGCTGGCCTAAAGACTTCTTCAGAAACTGCCTCTGAGGTTGGGCACTTGAAATATATGTTGTTGTCAGGAGCTTTAGCTTCCTTTGTAGTGAGACCATCAAAGCTGGGTCTGCATCTATGTGACCTGGAGGACATGGTCTCTTATATTCCAATGAGCATTAGGCAGCAGTGCTGAATTCTCTCTTTGTAGATAATTGTGGCCACTGGGGGCTAAGTGTCTCCCCATGTGGAGTGTGAAGCTATTTGCTCACCTTCCACTTTTTGTGGTGTTTCTTGCCGCTGCACTGGGAGTTTGGTATTTGCTTCACGAAATTCAAAAAGTTCAACTAGGACAAACTGCTGGAAGGAGTTCTGTCACGTGTCGTGGGTCAGGGTCTACAGGAGAATACACCAATCTGGCTTCTATCCCACATAGCTTGCCCCCTTGACCATAGCAACCTGATTCTGAACATTGCCCTCAAACTTCTCCATATAACAAGATGCCTCTACATACAAGGTTCTGCTGGCTGCTCCATGTCAGTCACAACCCATTTGAAAGCCAATGGCAGATCCACATGACCGCACCACAGATTTTTTAACACACACGTGCACAACACTTCTCTACGACCACTAATCAGCAGGCTCCAACTTACTGACATCTCTGTTCTACATCATTATCATGAAACCCTGTCAATCAAGGCAGTGTCTGGTACACTCAAATCAGCAACAGGACATTCATGGTTGTCCAGTGCCACCTGGTCATGGGAATTTCAAAAATGTCATGGTATTTATGTAGCCATTTTTTAAGGATGAATTTGGAGGCACTCTGGGTTTCAATTCATTCAGGTACCGTTAAATGGTGAGGAAGCTCATTTCAATGAATGCTCTAGAGAACTCTCACAGGCAAGGTTTCCCAAATAGTGGCCAAAAAGTTACATGAAGCCAGGCCCATAGAAGTCTACAATGTGAGGTCCATGTTTGTTTTGACTCTCAACTATGGCTGCCAAGTCTTTCAGAATAAAATCACATGATATCATTGCTGAGATTCCCTGTGCTGTGTGGAAAGCCACCCTTGGTCTAGATCTCAGTTTCCAAGGGTGACTCCCATGTGTGGCCTCCAAAAATCTCAACACATTTCATGGCAATAATTCTCTGAGGTCAGTTCCACAACACAGTCTCTAAGGGGAATCACACCAGAGTTTAAACCCCGGTGGACCCAGTCATCTCCCAACCGCCACACAAATGACCAGAATTAAAACCAAAACACTCCCACATAGCCCTCATATTCTTCCATATATACACTCATCATAAACTGTGGCTGGATATTTCCATGAGGGGCACATCCAAAGGCAGTGTTCAAAAAAAGCTCCCTTGCTCCTCATTTGCCTAAAGTCATTGTGGCCTGGACACCCTTCCTGTGAACCAGGAGTGATCAAGTAGGCCAGCTCTTAATACTGCTCTGCTTCTCCAATTTGAGGCCTACTGCCTGTCAGGTATAGACTCTTCATGTGATTTGGAGTCATGAGGAAACCCAAGCACCTCTGCATGGCTTTCAAGAACTCATTTGACCCAAAGGATCCCTATTCTCACTTGATAAAGGTCATGAAACTAAGAGAGAAAGGCAAGAAACTTCATCCACAAAAACTGAACTTTTTGCCATTTTTTTTGGATGCACACATGGGATCTTTCTTTAGATCCATCTGGTCCTGAGAATTTAAGCCAAAGCCTCATACAGGGCCAAGATGCTGATTCAGACGCATCCCTTTCCAAAGCAATTAAGCAAAGAGCCACAGGTGATGCCCATTCTTTTCCATATGAAAATTAATTTCTTCATGCTTCACAAAGTGTGGCCTGAGGCAAAAACCATCCTGACATTAAGGACAACAGTACAATATGCAAGCAAAAGGCCCAAAGCATGGTTTCTCCTCTGAGACTTTCCTGGTCACACTGATATCTGAGTTTTCTGAGATGCCCCCATTCCCTTCAGCTATTCAGTACATGGCCATTTCACAGAGTGTGGAAGTGGTTTATATCTTGGACACAAAACCATGAGCCTATTCTGGAGAGTTTCCAGAATTCAGGAAGACAACTGGAACTTGGGAAGATAATAGGTTTTGCCCATCTATAAGGCAAGCTGCAGTCCATTCATAAATTGGGCCGGATGAATGATGGGAGCTTTCTATTAGACAGGACACATCCATTGATGCATTGTCTTTTCTAATGTCTACAAGCACGGACACAGTAGGATACACAGATATAGAAACACTTGCCTTGTCAAATGACATACAAGAAACAGTCCACTCCAAACCAAACAAACCGACTTTCCTATCTATTCTCAGAACATGAGACAAAACCGCATACTCACACCCATACTCAAACGGCACCTCCTTCTCCCAAGTAGGTGTGTGAATATATGGAGTGTCCTCTAAGTGGTGGGCCATACTCTGTTCCACCGAAATGCCCTGTAGGGTCTCAGATCTTGTCTCCTTTTCCAACTCTGTGAAGTTGCCAGGAGCCATTGGTGAGCAACTATCTGCTTTCCCTGGAAAGGCCCCTCTTCAGAGCTCTCCTGGCATTTGGCCATCCTCACATCAGTAGGTACCAAGAAAGACTGACCCTATATTTGGTAAATCCAAACAAGTGAGCCCAATGTGACTGAGACTGGGACTGGCTCTGGATGCCTTGCTTCCTGGATCCCAAGTTCAGAGATTTCAAACACCAAGGAAGTTAGGTAGGTCAATTCCTTCATAAACTGAAAGAGGTCACTGCCTTGACAACCACTTTGTGCTAACAGTTGTTTCATAGGGTCCCATGAAATGGAGGCTGCCCCTACTTCCTGTGACACTTTCAAAAGTAAGAATGGTATTTCAACCATAGGCACCTAGGAACAGCTCTCCACACAGGCCTGGTTTGGTCCATCTTCTCTATATTAAGAAGAAAGCGGCTGTTTCAGACACATCCCTTCGTCCTGACCAGGGTTTTTGCCATGGAAGATGATTTTTGCTCTCTTAGGTCCTCCATAGCTGCCTACATCTTATCCAGGAATCATTTCTGCATGGACCTTTGAGGTTCTCAGCAGGTGGAAGATCCCCTACATTCTTGTATTGTAAGACCAACTCTGTACCTGCTCTTCTGTAAAGTGAGATTGAGTGAACAGTGTATGGTTAGGGTTAATAACAGGTTCGATTTGGGTTAGGAATCCTTCTGCGAGATGAATAATGGTATTGGAACCAACAGAAATCTAGGTAAGATTTGAAGCCCAGTAAGGCATTAGGCGCTCGAGTGAGATACTTAGTTTTGAATTATATTCTGCACAGACGTCTCAGATGAATCGATATACAATGGCATAGGACCTTGTATCTTCAATGATTGAATGTTGAAGAGAACATCCAGTCAAAAAGGGATAGTAAGTAGGATTAGGATGATAGTTGGTAGGTTTAGAAACAAGAGTGAGTATAGGAGTGGGACCAAAATTTCTTTAGCAATAGGCTTTTGCGTAGAGATTGAATATAAATGTCAGCACATGTGAAGAGTCAATCACAATAATGAACTGGGATAACATCCTCACTCCATGGGTGCATCCTCCGCCAAGTGGAGGGGCCCATGGGGGACGAACCCTTATGGCAAGGGCAGAAGATAGTTGGTCAGAGCTGTTACTCATACTTTTATATAAGAAAGAGAGATCTGTGGGGATGTAAACTTAAGAAATAAGCCTGTGAGAAGGGTAGAACATCCTTTTAAATGTTGGCAGCAAGGTCTTCCATCTCCAGACGATGATGGACCTGTATGGGTTTAGAGGCCAAAATATTAATCTGTTCTTTAATAAATTGTACAAGCCTGTTTATAATGCAGGGTCCTATGGACCCAATTATAAGTAAACCCAACAAAGGGCCTAATAGGGGAAGAAGGTAGGGTAGAAATCCATAAAACCCAGTCCAGAGGGGATTTTCAAATAGTTCGCGTCATCTCTTTCTAGATCTTATTGAAGGTGCTTAATTTTAGTGCATACTATGCCTGATTTATTGGCATAAAAGCAGCATCGTTCCCTTAAGCCCAAGCAAATACCTCCCTGGTTATCTGTCAGCAAATCTAAGCCTCGTCTTTTTGAAGGAACACTTCTGCCTGGGAGTCTATTTGGTCCTGCAGATCTTTAATGGTTCCTGATAGAGTTTGTACATCATTTATAAGTTGTTGAGACAGGCGATGGTAAGAGTGTATAGCTGTGCCTAAGCCAGTGTACCTGTGCCCACAGCAGCTGTTATTCCAAAGCTGGCAATGAGTGGTAAGGCCTGTATTGCCCGCCTGTGTCTTTTGACTAAGGTGTCTAGGCTAGGAATGGGTAGAGGTTCGTCTCCTGGGACTATAGTTATATCAGGGAGTAATAAGGCAAGAACAGAGCCACCGGTCCAATTCGCTGGAAGCCTGGGGAAGGCCAAGTTTCCTCCACCCATTAAAACTCTGCCATTGGGAGGACAAAGAGTTGGGGTGGGTGAGGAATAATTTTGTATGTTGAGCAATTTTCAAAGAAAGTAACTCCAACATCAATATCATAGGTGTTATTCTGCATCGCGCCTTAAAGACATAATGTAATAGTGCCTATAAGTTGTACTTAAAAAGGAAATCCGGGTTGGCATGTATTATCATTGTCTATGATAGAATTAATAGGAACTGCCATAGTCATAATTGCCCCTGTTGTCATGCAGAGCCAGCAATCACCAGCAAGGGTGTGGTTGGAATTATGAAGCAAGTAGAAGGTAGTTTCCAAAATATCTAATGTATTGGTATCTAAACCTGGGAGCTGAGATTTAGGCAACATTAAGGGATGATATGTGAGCTCAGGGATTTGGGGTTTCAAAAGTTTGATTATGTGAGGATGTTTGACAGCATCAGTGGTTCTTCCACCATCAGTGACCCCTGTAGGGGCCTTAATGGGCCAGCAGGAGGGTTTACCAACAGGGCCTTGGCAACCAGATGACTGTAGCTTGGTGTATTTGCCTTCTACTCCCTGGTCAAATAGAACGGAGGTATAATGAATAGTGGTCCCCCCTGCTGCATGAGTTTTAGTTTGGGAGCCTTCAAAAAATTGTTCTCCCTGCTTGTTAACACAAATTGAGGGCGACACATAACAAGAGTCATGCCTCGCCTGGGTATGCGAACAGGTCGCAGAAGAATTTTGGAGAGCTTTACTTGTACTAGGGGGAATAAACTTTGGCTTGTTAACACATACCCATTTAGGCTGATGAACTCCTCCAAGTTTATGGTCAACCTCGGCATGGAGGTAAGCCACCTTAGTCACGCAGTCAGCAGTCTCGGTCCAACTAGTGGGAGCCTGAGTCCAAGATCATCACTTGCATTCACAGGGGGGCCCAAAAACTTACACCATGATGTTGGAACGTGGAGGGTCAAGGCCTCCATGTACAAACCTGTTAAGCAGAAGTGCCTAAATCAGGATCCTCACACAGATTGTTGGCTGCATCTGAAAAAGAACAAAATTTGTCCTCAGGGGGAGGCCCTCCATCCCTGTGTTGAGGTAAGTCATTAACCTGTTTAACCAGGCATTCTGGTAACCATCTTGGGGCTGATTGCTCTTTGTCCAAAAGACAAGCTGAGCAGGATCTGGACCTTTCCATTTATTTGTAAGGGAATTGCACCACATAAGAGGTGGGCGAACAGAATTGGACAAGGGATGCCAGTTTCTGTCTGCGGCTGAATGGCCTTCACTGTCTAGGGTAAGAAAAATAAGGGCAAGTAAGGCATGGTTAAGGCGATGCCTGGGAGTGGTAAATACAAGGGCGGAAGCCTTACGGAGGGTTATCCAAGTCTATAAGGTAAGGTGGGCACGTTCCACAACGCCTTGGCCCTGAGGGTTGTATGGAATTCCAGTAGTATGACGAATTTGCAAGGTAGCACAAAACTATTTAAACTTGGCACAGGTATATGCAGGATAATTATCTGTTTTAATATGTATTGGTTTACCCATTATGGAAAAGGCTGAAATAAGAGGAGAAAGAACATATTTGGTAGCCTCTCCTGAATGTGGTGATGCAAAAATAAAGTCGCTGAAGGTATATATAGAAACGTGTATATATTTGGTAATTTCAAATTCAGGAAAATGAGTAACATCCATTTTCCAAAACTGATTGGGCAGTAATTCTCGGGGGTTAACTCTCATGTGTTGAATGGGGAGGGAGACAGTGCAACCTGGGCATGCTTTTACTATTTCTCGTGCCTGTTGCATGGTAATTTTACAAAGTAATTGAAGGCTCTTGGAATTTAGATGGTGAAGATTGTGTAACTCTGTGGCCTTTTGAATGGAGCCAACAAAAATTGGAAAGATGGAACGAGTTGCTGCATCAGCTTGGGCATTACCTTGTGTTAGAGGCCTGGGATGATCAGAGTGTGCCCTGATGTGTTCTAAGAAAAATGGGTGTTGTCTGGCCTGAATTAGCTGCTGAAGCTGATGAAAAAGAAAGGCCACATTGGAAGAAGCCTTAATGGTGGGGGAAATGTCCAGCAGGGGCACAGAATGAGCAATGTAGGCACTGTCTGTATAAATATTAACAGGATTATCAAAAAATATTATAAAAACTTGTGTTATGGCAAACAATTCCACAACCTGTGCTGACTGATAGATAGTATCAAAGATGGTAGGCTGGTTATTGACAACATAGAGCGCTCAGCCATTACTGGAACCGTCTGTAAAGACATTAAGGGCTTGAGGAATGGGAGCCTTTTGAGTAATTTTGGGAAAAATAAATGGATGTAACTGGACAAAATGTAAAAGGGGGTCATTGGGGAGGTGGTTATCAATTGTTCCCCAAAAGCCTGATAGAGCAATACCCCATTCATCCCATGTCTGTATTAAAAATTTGGTTTGGTCCTTCATATATGGAATTAAATTATTATGAGGTTCTTTGCCAAAATGTTGTCGAGAATCAAATGACGTTTAATAATAATAGAAGCTACCTGAGCAAGATTAACAGTAATAACCTTGGAGGATGTGGTGGGTAAATGGACCCAAAGCAAGGGGCAGCCTTTATTTTTAAAATGTGGATCTCACTGCCAAATTATTCCTGTGGGTGTATGAGGAGTTTGTTAAATGACCAGAACCAGAGGAATGTTATAAGAAATTTGTGTAACAAACTGTTGGGCAATGGCTTCTGTGACTTGGTTTAATGCCTGTAATGCCTCATGTGTAAGCTTTTGAGAGGAGGAGGGGTGGGAATCACCTCTCAAAATATAATTAAGGGACAAAAGTACACAAGTGGGTAATTTTAAATATGTTCTTAGCCATTTAATATCCCCCAGTAATTTTTGAAAATCATTAAGAGTGTGAAGATGGTCCACACGTAGTTGTATTTTAGGAATTTGAATCTGATTATCTTGAAGTTTAAGGCCCAAATAGGTATAACAGTCCTGTGTTTGAACCTTATCAGAAGCTATCTGTAGTCCCAAGGTAGTGAGGGTTTTGTAAAGGTCCAGGTAACAATTATTAACGTCATGGATATTAGGTGCAGCAATTGACAAATCATCCAATTAATGTAAAATATGAATTTGTGAACATTGCTCTCTCACAGGGTCTACTGCTTGAGCAACGTATTTTGGGCTAAGACTAGGGCTGTTGGCCATACCTTGGGGAAGAACCTTCCATTGAAATCTCTGCATAAGGCCCTGAAAATTAATGTGAGGGAGACTAAAGGCAAAATAGGGTCTATCCTCAGGATGTAAAGCAATGGTAAAAAAGCAATCTTTTAAGTCAACAACCATTTTACAGTAGTTTTTGGGAATAGCCACTGGTGTGGGAATGCCTGGCTGTAGTGCTCCCATCAGGCATATAACTTTATTAATGACACACAAATCTTGTAAAAGGCGCCACTTGCCTGATTTTTTCTTGATAACAAAAATAGAATTATTCTATGGTGAGCTTGATGGCTCTACATAGCCAGCTGCCAGCTGTTCCTGCACTAACATGGAGGCAGCCTCCAATTTTTCTTGGGTAAGGGGCCACTGATCCACCGACACAGGAGTCTGAGTCTCCCAAATAATTTTATCTGCATGGGGTACAGGAGGATCAGGGACCAACACTAAAAATCCAAATACCCAAGTCTATATGTATTTGTTTTTTGTAAGGGTTGTATAGGCTCAACCAGTCCTTGTCTCAGTCTCCCCATGCCTGTACCAGGGACAAAATTCATATGAAGCATTTGATGAGTCACCATGGAATTGGGACTGGAAAGAATAACTTACATTTGACTCAAAATATCTCGGACGTATAGGTTAAGATGAAGGTCAGGAACAAAGAAAGGAGTGACAGTTCCCATATTACCCTCTTTATCAGTCCAGCTAAGAGCCCTAGAGCTGACCAGAGGATTTTTTGACTGTCCTATCCCTTTAAGGTCTGTCAAGGATGGGGTGAGGGGTCAACCTGTTGGCCAGTATTTTTGAGAAATAATTGTGGCATCAGCTCCAGTATCAAGAATTCCTTGGAATTCCTTTCCTTCAATAAGTAAGATAAGGGTGGGTCTATTGTGAGAAATGGGCAGAACCCAATATACATCAGAGGAGCCCAAGGAGGTAGTCCCCCTCGGTAGGTTTGAGTGGTGGAAGTGCCTCCTGAATCCAAGGGAAGGAGTATTAATTGTGCAAGTCTTGTTCCTGCTGGGATGGCCGCAACTCCATTAATAGCTGTGGCCAGTATTTTTATTTCTCCAGTGAAATCATTATCTTTAATGCCAGGGAAGACCTGAACACCTTGTAAGGTAGTAGAGGCTCTTTCAAGAATAAGGGCACACATATGAGATGGAGTGGGACCCATAATTCCAGTGGGTATTATCTGGGGCCCTTGCATTGAGTCTAATATTGTATCGGTGGCGGCAAAAAGGTCCAATCCTGCGCTGCCTGGGGTGGCTAATTGGAATGAGGCAATTGTGGAGAAGGATTTTGAGATAGGCTGCTGAGGGCATTTGTCTTAGATCTACACTCACTGGCCCAGTGATGACCTTTACCTCATCTAGGGCAAAGGGTAGCTGGGGGCAGTTTAGCCTCAGTTTGAAAAGACACTATTCTTAGGCTTTGTTTGCCTGTCAGACACTCACGTGCAAAATGGCCAGGTTGTTTACAAGTAAAGCAACTACGTGAGCCAGGATTGTGAAAGGCCTTGGTAAAGGCGGCACCGAGGGTGAGACCCATGGCAAGGGCTACACCCAACGCTGCACAGAGTCCAATAAAGTCAGAAAGTTTCACTTTTTTCTTATGTGTTCGAAGAACATCCTGACATGCCAGGTTGGCATTTTCAAAGGCAAGATGTTTTACAAAGGTGCTTTCGCTTTCGCTTGGTCCAAGCAAGAATCCCGCAGCTAGGTTAAGCCGGGGAACAAAGTCGCTATAAGGCTTGTCGGGCCCTTGTCGAATTTTTGCCAGGGAAGTCGTAGCAAAGGCCTTTTGAGGGAGGCGTCTCCAAGCATGTAAGCCAGCCATCTGAATCTGTGTCAAAAGTCCAGCAGGGAAACGTGCCAGTTAAGTTTTAGTGTCAAAAGGCGCATTGCCCACTAGCTTAACATAAGTCCAGGAATTAGAGGAGGGCTTAGTTAAATTTTTCTGAGCAGTTTCCTGACAGTGCTCTTTGAAATCTGCATTCCATAACAGGAAGTCTGCGGCATTGAGGGTAGCTTGGTCTAAAAATTTCCAATCATTGGGAGTAAGACATTGTGTCATGTAGCTTTCTAATAAAGCCTACGTGTAGGGTGCAATGGGTCCATAGTGAGCACAAGACTTTTTAAGTTTTTTCAAGAAAACGCAGGCTTAATGTTTTGTAGACACTCTGGGTTCCTTCCTGCCTAGGGATGAAGTCCTCATCCTCTGAGTTCTGATCTCCTTGATCCATTTCCCCCGCTTCCTCCTCTTGATCCTCCTCTAAGTCTTTGACATCAACCTGGGCAGGCTTAACTATCTAACTGAGGGTGACTGAAAAGTGAGAACAGTCCAATGGAGCGGCTTAGCCTTTGTATTAGACCACTTTAGGCCAGCTTGTGTTGACTCCATGCCTAAGGCTAATGAATAAAGCTCAGAGTCAAGGGATCTTAATTCTTTTTAAACTTGGATCTCTTCCAGTCTATGTTGGAGAGACTCTCCCAAGGGAGCCAGGTTAGGCAAGGGAATTGGGGAAAAAATATCTGGTGGGGGGATTTGGCCCCTGAAGGGCCAGAGCACAAAAAGCAGGAGAGATATAGGAGGGAGGTGGATGTGTAAGTGTGTGGCTGGGTCCTAAGCAGTGGCAGGTCTTCTGTATCATAGGGAGTTGCTTCCTTCTCCAAGTTAGCCTTCTCCCCAGGGGTCAATGTGTCTCCAGGATTTAAAACTGGATAAAGGCGGTTGGTAACCATGGGAGCCCTAATCATTAGGGTGGTATTTTGAGGGGGACCAGGAAGGTTTCCAGGGTCCTGGGGAGACTGAGAATGGTCTATGTCTATACTAACTGATGGGCATGCGAGGGGGGACGAGAGGTCTTTTGCATAGTCTCTTTCCTAATCCTGAAAAGTTTTAAGGTACCATTGTCAAAGGGTGAACTTTTAAGAAATTCATTAATTAATTTCCAGTAAGAAAATGTGGGAACAGGCAATTTTTCTGTCCAAAGGATTCATAATAATCTTTTAAACAGTCTCCTACTCTAAGCCATTTTTACCATTAATGGTCCCTTCAAGGTGAAATCATAGAAACAATTCCCCTATGTATGAAAAGAAAAATTTTAAGTCCTTTTTCTTAACACGTGCCCCCCATGTCTTGAAGGAATCCTTGAGGCCCGACAAATACAAATCATGTGACAAAACTGCTTGACCCATGGTGGGTCACTCCCCGTGCGTCATCCCCACTCTCCTCCTGGATCTGTCTCTCGGTGGTGTCTGCTGAGGCAATTGTCAGCTCCGCTTGACCAAGTTTTCCAGGAGGACGGGGTTCCCTATGACTCAAAGGCTCGAGCCCCAGTCAGTGGGCGCCAGATGTCCCGGCTGGCAGGACACATCAACGTGGGCAGCGAACCAAGACAGGGAGGAATGAAGGGACAAGAGACACGAGAGATGACAGGAAGACAGGAGTTCTGATCAACCTTCAAAATACATTGTTCACACAGGGGATTTTATATGCTGGAGATGGGAAAGCTCTCTTATCGGCAGTTCCTGGATGTCTACACAAGGTGAGATAACCTCAGGATATTTCAGGAAGACAGATGGCCACAGGATGTCTCAGGGACACAGATGGCTAAATGATGTCTCCAAGAGATGATGTCTCCCTGGGTGTTGTTTCTTGTAAGTGTCAGGCTATTCTTTGAAGGAGAATTCCTTCTACCCCTGACAGTCAGGGATTCAGTATTTCCAATGGAAAACTGAAAAAAGAATGCAATGTGTATGCAAATATGTGCTACCCCAAAATCTTCCCACTTTCATTCAGAACAATGCCTTGACATTACCTTCACCCCAAGTAAGACACAATTAGAGAAGATTTGAAAATCTGTGAATACACATCTGGAATGGAAAATGCTCAGGAGTTCACAAACTTGAAGGTGGTAGAGGAGTTTCCAAAAGCAAAGAACAGGGTAATAACTCCACAAACATGGAGCTCTGCCGGCATAAAGATTTCTTGAGAAACTGCTTCTGAGGTTGGGCACTTGAAATATATGTTGTTTTCAGGAGCTTTAGCTTCCTTTCTATTGAGACCATCAAATCTGGGTCTGCATCTATGTGACCTGGAGGACATGGTTTCATATTTTTCAATGGATATGAGGCAGCAGTGCTGAATTCTCTCTTTGTAGGTAAACTGTTGCCAATGGGGGCTAAGTGTCTCCCAGTGTGGACTGTGAAGACATTTAATCATCCTCCACTTTTGTGGTGTTTCTTGTAGCTGCACTGGGAGTTTGGTATTTGCTTCTCGAAATGCAAGGAGTTCAACTGGGACACAGTGCTCGAGGGAGTTCTGTCATGTGTGGTGGGTAAGGGTCTGCAAGAGAATGCACCAACCAGGCTTCTATCCCACATAGCTTGCCCCCTTGACCATAGCAATCTGATTCTAAACATTGCACTGAAACCTCTCCATATAACAAGATGCCTTTACATACAAGGATCTAGAGGCTACACCATGTCAGTCACAAACTATTTGGAAGCCAATGCAAATCCAAATGACCCCACCACAGATGTTTTAACACACACCTGCACTTCACTGCACTAGGCCGACTACTCATCAGGTTCCAAATTACTGGCATCTCTCTTCTACACCATTTTCATGAACACCAGTCAATCAAGGCACTGTCTGATACACTCATGATCATCAATAGGACATACAAAGTTTCTCCAGTGCGACCTGGTCATGGGAATTCAAAAATTTAATGGTATTTATCTAGCCATTTTTCAACGATGACATTGGAGGCACTGTGGGATTCAATTCACTCAGGAACCATTAAATGGAGAAAAAGCTCATTTCAATGAAAGCTCTAGAAAACGTTAACAGGCAAGGCTTCCCAAATACAGGCCAAAAGGTCACATGAAGCCAGGTCCATTGAGGTCTACAATGTGAGGTCCATGTGTGTTTTGACTTGCAACAATGGCTGCCACGTCTTTAAGAATAAAATCATGTAATATCATTCCTGAGATTCCCAGTGCTCTGTGGAAAGCCACCCTGGGCCTAGATCTCAGTTTCCAAGGGCGAATCTCATGCGTTGCCTCCTAAAATCCCAACACAATACACAGCAATACTTCTTGGAGGTCAGTTCCAGAACTCAGTCTCTAGGGGAATCACACCAGTGTTCAAGCCCAGGTGGATCCAGTCAACTCTTCCAACCACGACTTAAATAAAAACAATTAAAACCAAAACACTCCCACATGGCCCTCATCTTCTCCCATATAGACACTCATCATAACCTCTGGCTGGAGTTTTCCATGAGGGTCGCAGGCCAAGACAATGTCCAAAATAATCTCCCTTGCACCTCATTTGCCTAAATTCAGGGTGGCCTGGACACCCTTCCTGTTAACCAGAAGTGATCAAATAGGCCTGCCCTTAATACTGTTCCATTTCTTCAATTTGAGGCCTTCTGACTGTGGGGTTTAGATTCTTTATGTGAATTGGAGTCATGAGAAAACCAACGTCCTCTGCAGAGATTTGAAGAACTCACTTGACCCAAAGGATCCCTATTCTCAATTGATGGATTTTAGGAACCTAAAAGGGGTAGGCAATAGAATTCATTAACAATGACTAAACTTTTTGCCATTTTGGTTTTGGATGCTCACATGGGATCTTTCTTTAGATCCATCAGGTGCTGAAAATCTAAGGCACAGCCTCACACAGGGCCAAGAGCCTGATCCAGACACATCCCTTTCCCAAGCAATTAAGCAAAGAGCCACAGGTGATGCCCATTCATTTCCATTTCAAAACTGTTTTCTTCAGGCTTCACAAAGGGGTGGCATGAGGCAAAGACTTTCCTGACATTCAGGGCAAAAGAACAATAGGTAAGCAAAAGGCCCAAAGCAGGTTTATACACTGAGATTTTCCTGGTCACACGGATATCTGAGTTTTTTGATATGCTGGCCATTCCCTTCAGCTATCCAGTACATGGTCATGTAACAGACCTTGGAGTTGGTACATACCTTGGACAGAAAACCATGAGTGTATTCTGGAGAGTGGCCAGAATTCAGGAAGAAAACAGGGACTTATGAAGGTAGTAGGTGTTGCCCATCCATAAGGCAAGGCACACTCCATTCATAAATTGGGCAGGATGAATGCTGGGAAGCTTTCTACTAGACAGGACACATCCATTGTTGCATTCTCTTTTCTAATGTCTACAACCAGGGACACAGTGGGATACACAGACATAGAAACACTCACCTTGTAAAAGAATCTACTAGAAACAGTTCACTCCAAACCAAACAAACCACCTCTCTGATCTGGTTTCTTTGGATAACTCTGTGAAGTTGTCAGGAACAAAGTGTTGAGCCACTACCTGCTTTCTCAGGAAATGTCCCTCTTCAGAACTCTCCTGGCATTTGGCTATCCTCACAGCAGTAGTTACCGAGAAAGACTGACTCTGTCCTTGGAAAATCCAAACAAGTGAGCCCACTGGGACTGGGATTTGGACTGCCTCTTGGTGCCTGGCTTCTTGGATACCAAGTTCAGAGAGTTCAATCACCAAGGAAATGAGGCATGTCACTTTCTTTGGAACTGAATGAGGCCACTGCCTTGGAAACCACATTGTCCTAAGAGTTGCTTCCAAAGGTCCCATGAGATGGAGGCTTCCCCTACTTTCTGTGACACTTTCACAAGTTAGAATGATATATCATCCATAGGCACCCAGGAACAGATCTCCACACAGGCTGGTTTGATCCATCTTCTCTACAATAAGAAGAGAAAAGCTGATTCAGACACATTGCTTCATCCTGACCAGGTTGCTTGCCATGGAATATGACTTTTGCTCTCTCAGGTCCTTCGTACCTGCCTACAACTTCTCTGGGTATCATTTCTGTATGGACCTTTGAGGTTCTCAGCAGGTGGAAGGTCCCGTACTTTCCTGTATTCTAAGAACAACTCTGTCCCTGCTTTACAGTAAAATGAGATTGAGGGAAGAGTGTATATTTAGGGGTAATAACAGGTTCAATTTGGGTTAGGAAATATTCTCTGTGATGAATTATGTTATTGGGAACCTGCGATATTTACAAAAATATAGAGGTGAAATATAAGAATGAAAACAGAAATCTAGGTATGATTTGAAGGCCAGAAGGGCATTGGGCCCTTGATTGGGATACTTAGATTTGAATTATGTTCTGCACAGATGTCTCAGAAAATTTGATATACAATGGCATAGGACCTGTACCTTGGAAGATTGAATGTAGAAGAGAACATCCACTCAAAAAAGGATAGTCATTAGGATTTGAAAGATAGTCGGTACGTTTAGGAAGAAGAGTGAGTATATGATTTGGACCAAAAGCTCTTTAGCGATAGGGTTTCTTATTTTCCAATAAACATGAGGAAGCAGTGCAGAATCCTCTCTTTGTAGGTCAACTGTGACCACTGGAGACTAAGTGTCTCCCTGTGTGGACTGTGAAGCCATTTGTTCCTCCTCAACTTTTTGTGGTATTTTTGCTGCAGCACTGGGAGTTAGGTATTTGCGTCACAAAATACAAGGAGCTCAACTGGGACACAGTGCTGGAGGGAGTTCTGTCACGAGTGGTGGGTCAGAGTCTGCGAGAGAATGCATCAACCAGGCTCTATCCCTCATATCTTGTCCCATTGCCGCCTTGTCCATATCAACCTCATTCTGAATATTGCCCTGAAACCTCTCCATATAACAAGATGCCTTTACATATAAGGGTCTGCTGGCTGCACCATGTCAGTCAAAAGCCATTTGGAATCCAATGGTAGATCCTCATGGCCCTACCACTGATGTTCTTTCACACACCTGCCCACCACTCCTCTAGGCCCACTACTCAGCAGGCTCCAACATACTGAAATCTCTGTTCTACACCATTTTCATGAAACCCAGTAATTCAAGGCACTGTCTGGTACCCTCATGATCAGCAACAGGACATACAAAGCTTCTCCAATGAATTTCCAAAATTTTATGGTATTTTTCTAGCCATTTTTCAGGGATGAAGTTGGAGGCACTGTTGGTTTCAATTCATTCAGAAAACATTAAATGTTGAGGAAGCTCATTTCAGTGAATGCTCTGGAGAACTCTCACAGGCAAGTCTTCCCAAAGAGTGGCCAAATGGACACATGAAGCCAGGCCCATTGAGGTCTACAATGTGAGGTACGTGTGTCTTTTGACTCTCAACTATGATACCGAAGTCTTTCAGAATAAAATCATGTGATATCCTGGCTGAGATTCCCAGTGATCTGAGGAAAGCCACCCTGGGCCTAGATCTCAGTTTCCAAGGGCGACTCTCATGCGTGGCCTCCTAAAATCCCAACAAAATTCATGGCAATACTTCTCTGAGGTCAGTTCCAAAACCCAGTCTCTAAGGGGAATCACACCAGAGTTCAAGCCCTGGTGGACCCAGTCATTTCTTCCAACCGCCTCACAAATTACCAAAATTAAAACCAAAACTCTCCCACATGGCCCTCATCTTCTTCCATATAGTCACTCATCGTAACCTTTGCCAGGAGTTTTCCATGAGGGGCACAGCCAAAGACAGTGTCCAAAATAAACTCCCTTGCCCCTCATTTGCCAATATTCAAGGTGGCCTGGACACCCTTCCTGTGAACCACGAGTGATCAAATAAGCCTGCCGTTAATACTGCTCTATTTCTCCAATTTGAGGCCTACTGACTTTTAGGTATAGATTATTTATGTGATTTGGAGTCATGAGAAAACACAAGAACCTCTGCGGGACTTTGAAGAACTCATTTGACCCAAAGAATCCCTAATACGTTAATCCCTAATACTCGTTAATACGGCACTGCTTCTCCAATTTGAGGCCTATTGACTGTGGGGTTTAGATTCTTTATGTGAATTGGAGTCATGAGAAAAACCAAGCACCTATGGGCTAGCCTCTGCAGGGTTTTGAGGAACTCATTTGACCCAAATGATCACTAGTCTCACTTGATGAAGGTCAGGAACCTTACAGAGGTAGGCAAGAGACTTCATTCACAATGACTGCTCTTTTGGCAATTTTTGTTTTAGATGCACACATTGGATCTTTTTTTTAGATCCTTCAGGTGCTGAGAATCTAAGACATAACCTCACACAGGGCCAAAAATCTGATTCAGACACATCCCTTTCCAAAGAAATTAAGTAAAGAGCCACAGGTGATGCCCTTTCATTTCCATTTGAAAACTGTTTTCTTCATGCTTCACAAAGGTTTGGCCTGAAGAAAAGACCTTCCTCACATTCAGGGCAACAGAACAATTGGTAAGCACAGAGCTTGGAGGTGGTACAAATCATGGAAACAAAATCGTGAGCCTATTCTGAGAGTGATCAGTTTTCAGGAAGAAAACAGGAACTTAGGAAGATAGTAGATGTTGCCCATCCATAAGTCAAGCCGCAGTCCATTCATACACTGGACAAGATAAATCCTGGAATGCTTTCTACTAGACAGGACACATACATTGATGCATTCTCTTTTCTAATGTCTACAACCACGGACACAGTGGATGCACAGAAAAAGAAACACTCGCCTTGCGAAACGTCTTACCAGAAACAGTTCACTCCAAACCAAACAAACCACCTTTCCTAACTATTCTTAGAACATGAGACAAAACCTCAAACCCACACCCAAACCCACAAAGGCACCTCCTTCCCCCAAGTAGGACTGTAACTATCGGCAGTGTCCTCTGAATGGTGGGCCATACTATGTTCCACTGAAATGGCCTGTCCTGTGTCAGATCTGGTCTCCTTGGCCAACTCTGTGAAGTTTTCATGAGCCAGCAGTGATCCACTACCTGGTTTCTCAGGAAAGGCCCATCTTCAGAGCTTTCCTGACATTTGGCCATCCTCACATCAGTAGGTACCAAGAAAGACTGACTCTGTCCTTGGTAAATCCAAACAAGTGAGAACACTGAGACTGGGACTGGGACTGGCTCTTGGTGCCTGGCTTCCCGGATCTGAGACTTCCATCACCAAAGAAGTAAGGTGAGGTTACTTCCTTCAATATCTTAATGAGGTCACTGCTTTGGCAACCACTTTGTCCTAACAGTTCCTTCCAATGGTCCTATGATGGAGGTTGCCCCTACTTCCTGTGATACTTTCACAAGTTAGAATGGTATATCAACCATAGGCATCCGGGAACAGCTTACCACACAGGACTGGTTTGGTCCATCTTCTCTACATTAAGAAGAGAGAGGCTTATTCAGAAGCTACCCTTCATCCTTACCAGGTTGTTTCCCATGGAAGGTGACTTTTGCTCTCTCAGGTACTTCATAGCTGCCTGCATCTTTCCCTGGGATCAAATCTGCATGGACCTTTGAGGTTCTCAGCAGGTGGAAGATCCCCTACATTCCTGTATTTTAAGATGAACTCTGTCCCTGCCCTTTTGTAAAGTTAGATTGACGGATCAGTGTATCGTTAGGGTTAATACCTTGTTCGATTTGGGTTATAAATCATTCTGCAGGATGATTACTGCTATTGATAACCTGCAATATTTATAAGATTATAGAGGTGAAATATAAGTACAAAAACAGAAATCTATGTAAGATTTGTAGCACAGAAGGGCATTAGGCCCTTGATTTGGATACTTAGCTTTGAATTACATTCTGCAGAGATGTCTCAGATAATGCGATATACAATTGCAAAGGACCTTGTACTTTGGATGATTGATTGTAGAAGAGAACATTTACTCAAATTGGGAGAGTCAGTAGGATTAGGAAGATAGTCTGTAGGTTTAGGAAGAAGAGTGAGTATAAAATTTGGAACAAATGTTCTTTAGCAATAGGGTTTCGGTTATAGAGTGAATGTAAATGTAAGCACATGTGAAGACTCAGTCACAATGATGAACTGGAGAAAATATAGGAAAAAAGATATCAATAGAGACATTACAAAATCAGGCAATTATAATGTGAGTGATAGGATTAGACATTTTCAACATGGTTAAGATTGAATGCATAATCTTAGGAAGAAAAAAATATGTAGTTACCAATAGGAATAACATTTGAAAGCATTAGGCAACCTGGACATGGATGTTTTTAGTAATCTATGTTCACTTTCCATTTAGGCTTTGGTACAATCATAAGTGTGACCTTTGCATTTTCTGCCCAGAAAATTATTGTGATAAAATGTATCTGTGGATCATGTGATATGAGTATTTCTTTCACCATTTCTGGGAGCAATATTTGAAGACATATAAATTAGTATTGGGGGTACAAAGTGGTGTACCATGTGTCAATGAATATAGAGATAATGGATGAATAGAATATACTGTGAATAAATAATCTAACTGGTTCCACTTTAAATAATGGATTGAATTGATATCTGAAAATATATAAGATATCATATATTGACATACAATCATTCATTCCAACCAGTTATATATCTAATGGTAATCTTAGGGTTATTGTTTATCATAAAGTGTGTGTGAGTTTTGCTTCAAAAGTGATTATGGAAATCGAAAATAATGTGTTTGGAAAGAAGTCTCATGAAAAGACCAGTCAAGAAATATGGAGGAATACATGAGTTGTGAAGCAGGAAGTGATTGAAAGTGAAACAAATGCCTATAAATTTGCTAAATTGTGGATGAAATATATATCCAATGATGTGCATAAACTGATGAAATAGTAGTGTACCAGTGTTGAATACAAATGAACGGCAAAATACATATCATGTCCCATAGGAATCGACTTGCATTGATGTTAAACTGAGTCAGTTACTGTAGAAATATTAGGATTCGCGTGCATCATTCACTGAATTTAGTTTTCTTTTTTTAAAACTTTTTATTAATGGTTGTTCAAAACATTACATAGTATTGTGGTGAGCGTCACAGGTTGGGGGGCCTGGCTTGAGGAAAAAAAAGAGAAGGCCCTAGACACTCAGGATTGGAGATCCGCCCATTCTGGGATAAAGAGTTGCTGCTCAGTGATTGCTTCCCACCTATTGAGAGGAGAAGCTTGGCCCAATGCACACAGCTCCACCTACTGGAAGAGAAGTTAATTGAACTCTATTACTGCATGTATTATTATTATTTTTTTCTTTTTATTTTCTTCTTTTTCTTTCATTTTCATTTTTTTGTTGTTGTTCTTTAACTTTTTTAAATGTTTTTATTTTTTAAAATTTTTAAAATTTATGATTTTATGATTCTTTTAAATTTTAATTTTCATTTTTATAATTATCATTATTATTTCTAAAAAAATTTATTTCTTTCTTTATTTTCTATTTTTTTTGTCTTTTCATTTCTTTTCAATTTTCTTATTCTCCCTTCCTTGAATTCTACCTGCCTACTCTCATTCTCTTTAGTGACTTCTTCCCATCCCTACTACTATCTTTCCTCCCAAGCTTCAAATAAATTTATAAGAGTAAGCAGTAACTCAGCAGTCAAACAGAACAAGAAGTAACATTAGCAGCATAAAAAAGCAAGGATGAAAATGTGTACAAACAATGAAGGACAACCTAAATAATCAGAGGACCTAGAATCATCAGGAAAATCGTCATATAAAGAACTCAAGGAATACCTTAGACAGATGGAATGGAACCTTAAAGAGGATACGAGACAGCAATTCCAAACAGTGAAAGAACACATTGAAAATGAATTACATAAACAGATAAAAGAAGAAGTTAAGCGTCTTTATCAGGAGATAGAGATTATAAAAAAAATCAAACAATAATTCTAGAAATGAAGGAAATGATAAACCAAATTAAAAACTCAATTGAGAGTATCACTAACAGAGTGGAGCAAGTAGAAGCCAGAACGTCAAATAATGAAGAAAAAATATATCATCTTGAAAGGAGTCTAGCCAACTCCGAAAAACTGGTAAAAAATCATGAGAAAAACATCCAAGAGATATGGGATAACATAAAAAAACAAACTTATGAGTCATCTGGATAGAGGAAGGTACAGAGATTCAAACCAAGGGAATGAGTAACCTGCTGAATGAAATAATTTTAGAAAACTTTCCAGAAATAAAAAAGGAAACGGATATACAAATTGTAGATGCATACAGGACACCGAGCACACAAAATCACAGTAGACCAATGCCAAGACACATTGTTACAAAAATATCCAATAAACAGACCAAAGAGAAATAATTAAAAGGTACATGAGAAAGGAGGCAGATGACATTCAGGGGTAAACCAATAGGGTTAACAACAGATTTTTCATCACAGACGCTGAAAGCGAGAAGATCCTGGAACAATGTATTTCAAATACTGAAAGACAATGGATGCCAACCAATAATTCTGTATCCAGCAAAATTAAGCTTCAGGTACGACAACAAAATAAAAATATTTCATAATTAACAAAAGCTAAAAGAATTTGCAGCCAGAAAACCAGCATTGCAAAGTGTCTTGAGCAAAACACTATACGAGGAAGAAATGAAAAACAACAACCAAAACTATCACTGGGAAGTGCCTCAGTAATAACAGAGGGTGGGGGAAAAGCTAATCATGGAGAAACAAACTAAATTAAAAAAAAATAAATAATCAAAATGGCTGGCAGTACAAACCATATATAAATAGTAACTCTAAACCTTAATGGTTGAACTCTCCAATAAAGCGACATAGGCTGGTAACTTGGATTATAAAAACAAATCCAACAATATGTTGCCTCCAGGAGACACATCTGAATGGAAAAGGCATACACAGGCTGAAGGTGAAAGGTTGGAAAAAAATATACCATGCACACGGTCCTCGTAAGCAACCAGGGGTGGCCATCCTCACATAGAATAAAATCGACTTCAAGACTAAGTTATTCAAAAGGGATAAGTATGGATATTATATAACTTTAAAAGGAATCATTCACCAACAAGACATAAAAATTATCAATATTTATGAACCAAATAATGGTGCTGCGACCTTCATAAAACAAATTCTCCTCAAGTTCTGGAATCAAATAGACAACAACACAATAATTATCGGTGACTTCAACACAGCTCTCTCACCATTGGACAGATATTTCAAACAAAAGTTGAATTAAAAAAATATAGAATTCAATATCACAATCAATAACTTAGACTTAACTGAAATATATAGAATATACCAACCATCATCAAATGGATATACTTTTTTTCAGCAGCACATGGATCCTTCTCAAAAATAGACCATATATTATGCCATAGGGCAACCCTCAGTAAATATAAAGCGGTGGAGATAATACCATGCATTTTTTCTGACTATAATGGAATGAAACTGTAAATCAATGATAAAAGAAGGAAGAAAAAGTCCTACATCACATGGAAAATGAACGATATGTTACGGAATGATCAATGGGTTACAGAAGACATAAAGGTGGAAATCAAAAAGTTCTTAGAGATAAACGAAAACACAGACACAACATATCGGAATCTACAGGACACAATGAAAGCAGTTTTAAGAGGGAAATTCATCACCTGGTGGTCATTCCTCAAAAAAAAAAAAAAGGAAAAACCAACAAATAAATGAGTCACAACACACGTTACAGAACTCTCTCCAGCACTCTGTCCCAGTTGAACTCCTTGTATTTTGTGAAGCAAAAACCATATTCCCAGTGCAGCAGCAAGAAGCACCACAAAATGTGAAGGATGACCAAATGTCTTCACAGTCCCCACCAGGAGACACTTGGCTTCCTGTGGCCACAGTTTACCTACAAAGAGAGAATTCAGCACTGCTGCCTCAGGTTCATTGGAATATAAGAAACCATGTCTTCCAGGTCACATAGATGCAGACCCAGATTTGATGGTCTCACTACAAAGGAAGCTAAAGCTCATGACAACAACATATATTTCAAGTGCCCAACCTCAGAGGCAGTTTCCCAAGAAGTCATAGGCCAGCAGAGCTCCATGTTGGTGGAGTGTTTACCCTGTCCCTTACTTTTGGAAGCTCCTCTACCACCTCCAAGGTTGTGAACTCCCGAGCATATTCCATTCAGATACATAATCACAGATTTTCACACTTTTCTCCTCTTATTGTGTCTTACTTGGGGCGAAGGTAATATCATGGCACTTCTCTGGATGTGAGTGGGAAGATTTTTGTGTAGCACATGTTTACATACACATTGGAGTCATTTTCCAATTTTCCATTTGAAATACTGAATCCCTGACATTAATCCCTACCCTACTGGACTCTGACTAATAATCTTAATATGATGGTGAGAAATAACCCAAAAAGAATAGAAATACAAGCAGTTCAGAGGAGGCATGGTGTGTAGTTGGAATTGCCTTTTGCATTATATAGTGTAGGAGTTATAAATCTAGTCAATTTTTTGTTGAATTAACTCTACATGTGTTTTTAAAGTTAACAAATATGTGAATTCCTGTCTCCCTTTCTCTGTAGCCTATACGGTGCATGTATTTTTATATGCACATAGAAAATCCTATCTGGTATCACACGTATATACTTTTGAGGTGGCTGAATTGGCAGATACAAATTGTGAGAAGAGATCACTCCTCCTAAACGCTGTTGGAACTGAAAATTCAACCTATGGGTGAGCTTCCAAGTTGAATAACATTATACATAAATCCATGTTCAGTAAATGAATATTTTTGCATCTGTGGATTATATATATTTCATGATGAATTTCGATTGGCATATATATTGCTACTTTTTTTCTTTTATTGGTTGTTCAAAACATTACAAATCTCTTCACATATCATATTTCATACATTAGATTCAAGTGGGTTATGAACTCCCATTTTTACCCCAAATACAGATTGCAGAATCACATCGGTTACACATCCACATTTTTACATAATGCCCTATTAGTTACTTTTGTATCCTGCTACCTTTCCAATACTCTACTATCCCCCCTCCTCTCCCCTCCCATCTTCTCTCACTACCCCATCTACTCTAATTCATTTCTCTCCTTGTTTATTTTCCCATTCCCCTCACAACCTCTTACATGTAATTTTGTGTAACAATGAGGGTGTCCTTCCATTACCATGCAATTTCCCTTTTCTCTCCCTTTCCCTCCCACCTCATATCTTTGTTTAATGTTAATCTTTTCTTCCTGCTCTTCCTCCCTGCTCTGTTCTTAGTTGCAATCCTTATATCAAAGAAGACATTTGGTATTTGTTTTTTAGGATTGACTAGCGTCACTAAGCATAATCTGCTCTAGTACCATCCATTTTCCTGCAAATTCCATGATTTTGTCATTTTTTAGTGCTGCGTAATACTCCAGGGTGTATAGAAGCCACATTTTTTTTTTTATCCATTCATCTACTGAAGGACAACTCTGTTGGTTCCACAGTGTAGCAATTGTGAATTGTGGTGCTATGAACATCGATGTGGCAGTATCCCTGTAGTACACTCTTTTAAGGTCTTAAGGGAATAGTCCAAAAAGGGCAATAGCTGGGTCAAATTGTTGTTCCATTCCCAGCCTTCCCCAGAATCTCCATACTGCTTTCCAAATTGGCCGTACCAGTTTGCGGGAACATCTCTCCACACAGGCCTGGTTTGGTCCTTCTTCTCTACATTAAGAAGAGAAAGGCTTATTCAGACACAACCCTTCATCCTTAAAAGGTTGTTTCCCATGGAAGATGACTTTTGCTCTCTCAGGTCCTTCATTGCTGCCTACATCTTCTTCAGGGATAAAATCTACATGGAACCTCAAAGGTTCTCAGCAGGTGGAAGTTACCCTAAATTCCTGTATTGTAAGATGAACTCTGTACCTGCTCTTCTGTAAAGTTAAATTGAGGGAACAGTGTATGGTTAGGGTTAATAACATGTTCGATTTGGGTTAGTAATCATTCTGCTGGATGAATAATGGCATTGGAAAACTGCCATATTTACAAGAATATACAGCTGAAATATAAGTATGAAAACAGAAATCTAGGTAAGATTTGAAGTCCACAAGGGCATTAGGCCCTTGTTTGGGATACTTAGCTTTGAATTACGTTCTGCAAAATTGTCTCAGATAAATCGATAATCGATGGCATAGGACCTTGGACCTTGGATGATTGATTGTAGAAGAGAACATCCACTCAAAATAGGATAGTCGGTAGGTTTAGGAAGATGAGTGAGTATAAAATTTGGACCAAATGTTCTTTAGCAATAGGGTTTTGGTTATAGAGTGAATGTAAATGTCAGCACATGTGAAGAGTCAGTCACAATGATGAACTGGAAAAAATATGAGAAAGAAGATATCAATAGAGACAATACAAAATCAGGCAATTATAATGTAAGTGATAGGATTAGACATTTTCAACAGGATTGAGATTGAATACATAATCTTAGGAAGAAAAAAATAGGTAGTCACCAATAGGAATGATATTTGAAAGCATTAGGCAACCTGGACATGGATGTTTTTAGTAATCCATGTTCACTTTCCATTTAGGATTTGGTACAATCATAAGTGTGACCTTTGCATTTGTGCCCAGAAAATTATTGTGATAAAATATATATGTAGATCATGTGACATGATTATTTCTTCCACTATTACTGGGAGCAATATTTGAAGACATATAAATTAGTATTGGGGGTACAAAGTGGTGTACCCTGAGTCTATGAATATAGAGATAATGCATGAATAGAACTTACTGTGAATAAATAATATAACTGGTTCCTCTTTAAATAATAGATTGGATTGATATCTGAAAATATATTAGAAATCATAAATTGACATAAAATCAGTCATTCCAACCAGTTATGTATCTAATGGTAATCTTAGGGTTATTGTTTATCATGAAGTGTGTGTGAGTTTTGCTTCAAAAGTGATAATGGAAATGGAAAATATTGTGTTTGGTAAGAAGTCTCATGAAAAGACCAGTCAAAAAATATGGAGGAATACATGTGTTCTGAAGCAGGAAGTGATTGAAAGTGAAACAAATGCCTATAAATTTGCTAAATTGTGGATGAAATATACATCCTATAATGTGCATAAACTGATGAAATAGTAGAGTACCAGTGTTGAATAAAAATGAATGTCAAAATGTACGTCATGTCCCATAGGAATCTACTTGCATTGATGTTAAACTGGGTCAGTTACTGTAGAAATATTAGGATTCGCGTGCATCATTCACCGAAGTGAGTTTTCTTTTTTTTTAATTTTTATTTATGATTCTTCAAAACATTACATAGTTCTTGATGTATCATATTTCACACTTTGATTCAAGTGGGTTATGAACTCCTATTTTTACCCTGTATACAGATTGCAGAATCAAATCAGTTACACATCCATTGATTCACATATTGCCTTACTACTGTATGTTGTATTCTTCTGCATTTCCTATCCTCTACTATCCCCCCTCCCATGCCCTCTCCTCCCCTCTTCTCTCTCTAATCCCACTACTCTAATAAATTTTCCCCCTTGTATTATTTTTCCCTTTCCCCTCACTTCCTCCTGTATGTAATTTTTTATAACCCTGAGGGTCTCCTTCCATTTTCATGCAATTTCCCTTCTCTCTCACTTTCCCTCCCACCTCACATCCCTGTTAAATGTTAATTTTCTTCTCATGCTTTTCGTCCCTTCTCTGTTCTTAGTTACTCTCCTTATATTAAAGAAGACATTTGGCATTTGTTTGCTAGGGTTTGGCTAGTTTCACTTAGCATAATCTCCTCTAATGCCATCCATTTCCCTGCAAATTCTATGATTTTGTCATTTTTTAATGCAGAGTAATACTCCATTGTGAATAAATGCCACTTTTTTTTTTATCCATTCATCTATTGAAGGGCATCTAGGTTGGTTCCACCGTCTTGCTATTGTGAATTGTGGTGCTATGAACATCGATGTAGCAGTTTCCCTGTAGCATGCTCTTTTTAGGTCTTTAGGGAATAGAATGAGAAAGGGAATAGCTGGGTCAAATGGTGGTTCCATTCCCAGCTTTCCAAGAAATCTCCATACTGCTTTCCAAATTGGCTACACCAATTTGCAGTCCCACCAGTAATGTACAAGTGTACCTCTTTCCCCACATCCTCCCCAGCACTTGTGTTTGTTTGGCTTCATAAATGCTGCCAATCTTACTGGAGTGAGATGGTATCTTAGGGTGGTTTTGATTTGCATTTCTCTGATTGCTGGAGATGGTGAGTATTTTTTCATGTACTTGTTGATTGATTGTATGTCCTCCTCTGAGAAGTGTCTGTTCAGATCCTTAGCCCATTTGTTGATTGGGTTATTTGTTATCTTATTGTCTAATTTTTTGAGTTCTTTGTATATTCTTGATATTAGGGCTCTATCTGAAGTGTGAGGAATAAAGATTTGTTTCCAGGATGTAGGCTCCCTATTTACCTCTCTTATTGTTTCTCTTGCTGCGAAAAACCTTTTTAGTTTGAGTAAGTCCCATTTGTTGATTCTAGTTATTAACTCTTGTGCTATGGGTGTCCTTTTGAGGAATTTGGAGCCCAACACCACAGTATGTAGATCGTAGCCAATTTTTCTTCTATCAGACGCCATGTCTCTGATTTGATATAATGCTCCTTGATCCATTTTGATATAACTTTTGTCCATGGCGAGAGAAAGGGATTCAGTTTCATTTTGTTACATATGGATTTCCAGTTTTCCCAGCACCATTTGTTGAAGATGCTATCCTTCCTCCATTGCATGCTTTTAGCTCCTTTATCAAATATAAGACAGTTGTAGCTTTTTGGATTAGTCTCTGTGTCCTCCATTCTGTACCATTGGTCCACCTGCCTGTTTTGGTACCAGTACCATGCTGTTTTTTTTTTTTTTTACTATTGCTCTGTAATATAGTTTGAAATCTCTTATCGCTATACCGCCTGATTCACACTTCCTGCTTAGAAATGCTTTTGCTATTCTGGGTCTTTTATTTTTCCATATGAATTTCATGATTGCTATCTCTATTTCTACAAGAAATTCCCTTGGGATTTTGATTGGCATTGCGTTAAACCTATAGAGAACTTTTGGTAATATCACCATTTTGATGATGTTAGTTCTGCCTATTTATAAACAGGGTATATTTTCCATCTTCTAAGATCTTATTCTACTTCTCTTTTTAGGGCTCTGTAGTTTGCATTGTATAAATCTTTCACCTCTTTTGTTAGGTTGATTACCAAGATTTTTTTTTTTTGAGGATATGTGAATGGAGTGTTTTTCCTCATTTCTGTTTCAGAAGTTTTGTCGCTGATATACAGAAATGCTTTTGATTTGTGCATGTTGATTTTATATGCTGCCACATTGCTGAATTCATTTATTAGTTCTAGTAGTTTTTTTGTAGACCCTTTTGGGTTTTCTATATAAAGAATAATGTCATCTGCAAATAGTGATATTTTAAGTTCTTCTTTTTCTATTTTTATGCCTTTAATTTCTTTCGTCTGTCTAATTACTCTGGCCAGTTTCGAAAACTATATTGAATAGAAGTGGTGATAGAGGACATCCCTGTCTTGTTCCAGATTTTAGAGGGAATGCCTTCAATTTTTCTCCATTCAGAATGATACTAGCCTGAGGATTAGCATAGATAGCTTTTACAGTGTCGAGGTAAGTTCCTGTTATCCCTGGTTTTTCTAATGTTTTGAACATAAAGGGATGCTCTACTTTGTCGAATGATTTTTCTGCATCTATCTAGATGATCATATGGTTCTTATCTTTAAGTATATTTATGTTGTGAATAACATTTATTGATTTCTGTATATTGAACCGTCCTTGCATCTCAGGGATGAATCCTACCTGATCATGATGCACAATTTTTTTGATGTGCCTTTGTATCCAATTCGCCAGAATTTAATTGAGGTTTTTTGCATCTAGGTTCATCAGAGATATTGGTCTGTAGTTTTCTTTCTTTGAGGTATCTTTGTCTGGTTTTGAAATCAGAGTGTTCTTGGCCTCATAGAATGAATTTGGCAGAGCTCCCTCTTTTTCTATTTCCTGAAATATCTTGAAAATTATTGGTATTAATTCTTTTTTAAATGTCTTGTAAAACTCCGCTGTATACCCATCTGAACCTGGACTTTTCTTGGTTGGTAGTCTTTTGATTGCTTCTTCTATTTTATCCATTGATATTGGTCTGTTTAAATTGTGTGTATCCTCCTGACTCAGTTTGTGCAAATCATATGACTTAAGAAATTTATCAATGTCTTCACTATTTTCTATTTTATTGGAATATAGGTTTTCAAAATAATTTCTAATTGTCTTCTTTATTTCTGTAGCATCTGTTGTTATATTGCTTTTTCGATCCCATATGTCAGTAATTTCAGTTCTCTCTTTCTTCGCTTAAATCCAAAACACTCCCACATGACACTCATCTTCTTCCATATAGACACTCATCATACCCTGTGGCTGGAGGTTTCTATGAGAGGCAAGGCCAAGAAAGTGTCCAAAATAAGCTCACTTGCCCCTCATTTGCCTAAAATCATGGTGGCCTGGGTACTCTTCCTTTGAACCAGGAGTGATCAAATATTCCTGCTGGTAAAGTGTTCCACTTTTCCAATTTGAGGCCTACTAGCTGTCAGGTATAGATTCTTTATGTGATTTGGAGTCATGAGAAAACCCAAGCACCTATGGGATAGCCTCTGCAGGGATTTGAAGAACGCATTTGACCCAAAGGATCCCTATTCTCACTTGATGTAGGTCAGGAACCCAACCTAAGAAGGCAAAAAAATTTATCCACAATGACTGCTCTTTTGGCCGTTTTGGTTTGGAAGCACATGGGATTTTTATTTAAATCTATCAGGTGCTGAGAATTTAAGCCACAACCTCACACAAGGACAAGAGGCTGATTCAAGCACATCCCATTCCAAAGCAATTAAGCAAAGAGCCACAGGTGATGCCCATTCATTTCCATATGAAAACAGTTTTCTTAAGGCTTCACAAAGGGGTGGCCTGAGGTAAAGACCTTCTTGACATTCAGGGTAATAGAAACATAAGTAAGCAAAAGGCACAAAGCAGGGTTTCTCCACTAAGACTTTCCTGGTCACACTGATATCTGAGTTTTCTGAGATTCTCCCATTCCCTTCAGCTATCAGTACATGGCCATGTCACAGAGCCTTGTGGTGGTACATATGTTGGACACAAAACCATGAGCCTATTCAGGAGAGTGGCCAGAATTCACGAAGAAACAGGAACTTAGAAAGATAGTAGGTATTGCCCATCCATAGGCAAGCCACTCTCCATTCTTAAATTGAGCAGGATGAACGCTGGGACACTTTATATTAGACAGGACACAACCATTGATGCATTCGCTTTTCGAAGGTCTACAACCATGGATACAGTGGGATACACAAACAAAGAAACACTCGCCATGTCAAATGACTTATTAAAAACAGTCCACTCCAAACCAAACAAACTGCCTTTCCTACCTATTCTCATAACATGAGACAAAACCAAACTCACATGCACACCCACAAAGGCACCTCCTTTACCCAAGTAGGTCTGTGACTATCCAGAGTGTCCTCAGACTGATTGGCCATACTATGTTCCCACAAAATGGCCTGTCCTGTCTCAGATCTGGTCTTCATTACCAACTCTGTAAAGTTGTCAGGAGCCATCAGGGAGTCACTACCTGCTTTCTCAGGAAGGCCCCTCTTCAGAGCTTTCCTGGCATTTAACCATCCACAGATCAGTATTTATCAAGAAAGACTGACTCTGTCTTTGGTAAATCCAAACAAGTGAACCCAATGGGACTGGGACTGGGACTGGCTCTGGGTGCTTGGCTTCCTGGATCCCGAGTTCAGCAAATTGCATCAACAAAGAAGTGAGGTAGGTCAATTCCTTCAGGAACTGAATGAGGTCACTGCCTTGGTAACCACTTTGTTCTAACAGATGCTTCGAAGGTTCCCATGAGATGGAGGTTACCCCTACATCCTGTGACACATTCAGAAGTTAGAATTGTATATCGACCATAGGCACCCGGGAACTGCTCTCCACACAGGCTGTGGTGAGCCGTTTCTGCAGATTATGGTCGCCATTGCAAGATGGCGCTGGCTCCACTGTGGTCTGTAATAAACAACTCCTTGTTTGGGAGAGTTGGTGCATGGTTTCTCAGCACCCTGTGAGAAAGTTCCACGTGGCAGCTTCGCATTGGGGCTTGGGATGCTTTATTAAGGCTGGGAGGGGCATCCGACGGGGAATTAGAAGAAATATCAAGGGCCTGAATAAACTGCTGAAAGAAGATTCCTGAGTTGCGTCTTCCTTGCGGGCAAGGGGTCGCGACAAGTGGTGCTGAAAACCCGGGAACCAGAACTTTCAGCAGTCAGGGGTGGTGCACCAATTAGTCCCAGGTAAGTAGGACCCACGGTCAAAGCGGAGATCAGTCCTAGTTAAGTAGGACCCGCTATCAGAGCGGAGATCAGTCCTAGGTAAGTGGGACCCGCGGTCAAAGTGGAGATTAGTCCCAGATTAATTGGGACCCGCGGTCAAAGCGGAGATTAGTCCCAGATTAATTGGGACCCGCGGTCAAAGCGGAGATTAGTCCTAGGTAATTAGGACCCGCTATCAAAGCGGCAGCTCCTCTGTAAAGCCAGAGAGAGCATTAAATCTTATTGCAGCTGCACTGTGTACTTTCGCTCTTACTTTCACTTTTGTTTGTTGTGTGTCTTTTGTTGTGTCATGGGTGCCGTATCTTCAAGTCCGTTTCTCCTGGCCCTAGATAACCTGTTACATTCCAAGGGCCTAAAAGTGAAACGTAGTACTTTACAGAGATTTTTACAGAAGACAGATATTGTTGCCCCGTGGTTCGCATTTTCTGGCAGCCTCACTATACCTAGCTGGGATAAGTTAGGCACAGATCTTGACTTTGCTTCTGAGCAGGGCATATTAGAGGGTGGGGTGATACCCCTTTGGAAGATGATCCGTAGTTGCCTCGCAGATGGCAGATGTCAGGAAGCACTTACTAAAGGACAAGAAGTTTTAGAGCAATTACATGAAGAAAGATCAGAAATGGCAGGCAGTGAGGTATTTCAGGAGGGTGGGAGTGTGCGAAGCGAGAAACAGGGGAGGAAACAATTATCTCCGGCAGGAAGTGACGTATTTCAGGAGGATGGCAGTGTGCGGAGCGAGAAACAGGGGAGGAGGCGATTGTCTCTGGCACGGAGTGAAATATTTCAGGAGGAAGGGAATGTGCAGAGCGAGAAACAGGGGAGGAGGCAATTGTCTCTGGCACGGAGTGAAATATTTCAGGAGGAAGGGAATGTGCAGAGCGAGAAACGGGGGAGGAAACGCTTGTATCCATATCTCAGTACACTGCGCACACTCCCATGCAAAAGTGGGTCAGAAGAGGAGGAGGATGAGAAGGAGGAGCTCGGGAGACTGTCTCGGCAGCTAGGGAGTTTAACTATGGGAGAAGGGAACAAAAATAAACAGGAGCTCAAGAAAAATGATCCTCCGGACCCGCCGCCGTACGGTGAGGGTGTTTCGAGGAGAGCTTTCCATGCCCAAGCATGGAGGGCTGTTAACGCTGAGATGGGTCTTGCTTATCCAGTTTTCCAGGATGACAATAGGGGAAGATTCCATGAGCCTTTAGATTTCAAAATTGTGAAGACCCTGGCAGAGTCTGTGCGCACTTATGGGGTGGATGCCACCTTCACATTAACTCAGGTGGAGAGTCTGTCTAGATACTGTATGACTCCCTCTGATTGGGCTAGCCTTGTTCGGGCTTGTGTTTCTCCAGGCAAATATTTGGACTGGAGAGCCTTTGTGCTAGAGGGCGCTGTAGAGCAGGCTGCCCAAAACTATGCGTCGGGACACCCCCATTGGGACAAGGAAATGCTTTTGGGACAAGGCAGATTTGCTAATCAACAAACAGGATACCCCCCTGAGGTATATGAACAGATCAATAACATTTGTATCCGTGCGTGGAAATCACTCCCAAATAGAGGAGAAGTGTCTGGCAATTTAACAAAAATCATGCAAGGCCCCACAGAACCTTTCTCAGACTTTGTTGCTAGGATGGTGGATGCCGCAGGAAAAATCTTTGGTGACCCTGATAGAGCAATGCCCTTGATTAAACAACTTGTTTTTGAGCAATGCACCAAAGAATGTAAAGCAGCAATCGCTCCTTATAAAAACAAGGGCATAGAAGCTTGGATGAAAGTGTGTAGAGAGCTTGGAGGACCTTTAACTAATGCAGGTCTTGCAGCTGCTGTCCTTCGGATCGCAAAAGGGGGCGGTCCTGGTGCCAGAACATGCTTCCATTGTGGTCAATCCGGCCATTTCAAACGTGACTGTCCCAAAAAAGGCAATTTTACTGGACCTCCTCGCGGTGGCCATTCTAATAGCCCTCGTCAACCGGGGCTGTGTCCAAAATGCAAAAAGGGGAAGCATTGGGCAAGAGAGTGTAGATCAGTGAGGGACATCCATGGACAGCCTATTTCAGCTGGGCCAAAAAACGGCCGAAGGGGCCCCCGACCCCAGGGCCCACGAATATATGGGGCAATGGAGAATGTCACACCCGAACCCGAGACATGGCCTTCTCTGCGCCATCCCACGAGATGCGGAGAACCACTACAGGTGCCGCGGGATTGGACCTCTGTTCCACCTCCAGACTCGTATTAACACCTAAGATGGGAGTCCAATTGGTGGAAACTGAGTTCAAAGGGCCTTTACCCCCTGGCACTGTAGGTTTGTTAATTGGACGTGCATCCTCTATCCTACAAGGTCTTCATGTTTTCCCCGGAGTTATAAACCCTGATACTGTAGGGGCAGTAAAAGTTATGGTGGAAGCTCCAAGGGGCATTGTGTCTATCTCCCCAGGGGATCGGATTGCTCAATTGCTAATTTTGCCTAGTTTGCATAATCACTTCCCTGCTGACTCAAGGTCACGGACAGGAAATCAGATTGGTACCACCGGAGGAAATTGTGCCTATTTGTCACTGGATATGAGCAATCGCCCCACTTTGGAATTAAGCATAGAAGGTAAATCTATTGTGGGATTGCTGGACACAGGAGCAGATCGTGGTATCATAGCCCTTAAGGACTGGTCTAGGGGATGGCCAGTGCAGGCTTCTGATCAATCCTTAAGAGGACTTGGATATGCCCAAGCCCCTCAAATCAGCTGTAGACATCTATCTTGGAAGGACTCGGAAGGACATGATGGTACCTTTCAGCCTTATGTACTTGATTTACCCATTTCTTTATGGGGCCGTGATCTGATGAAAGACATGGGGTTCACTCTTAGTAATGACTATTCCCCAGTGTCTCAACATATCATGCAAAATATGGGGTATAGGCCAGGTCTAGGACTAGGAAGGCACCTACAGGGATGTAAGCATCCTGTGCAAGGTCATCAAAAGCTTAACAGGTTTGGTCTGGGTTTTTCCTAGGGGACACTGGGGCTCAAATACCTATAACATGGCTCACCGAGGAGCCTGTTTGGGTGCCTCAGTGGCCTCTTCCCTCGGTTAAACTGGCAGCAGCCCATGATCTAGTCAAAGAACAACTTGATGTGGATCACATCCAACCTTCTACTTCTCCATGGAATACTCCCATATTTGTCATAAAGAAAAAATCAGGGAAGTGGCGCCTACTGCATGATCTACGAGCAGTTAATGCTCAGATGTAGCTTATGGGGCCCATTCAAAGAGGGCTGCCTCTGCTCTCCTCTGTTCCTCAAGGCTGGCATATAATTGTTATTGACATTAAAGACTGTTTCTTTTCCATTCCTTTGCATCCTAAAGATTCACAACGTTTTGCTTTCACCCTTCCCTCGTGTAATCACGAAGAACCAGATCAAAGGTTTGAGTGGGTGGTGTTGCCACAGGGGATGGCTAACCGTCCCACGATGTGCCAGATGTATGTGGGGAAGGCACTCGCACCTCTCAGACGTAAGTATTCCTCCACCAAGATCATTCACTATATGGATGATGTGTTATTGGCCGCAAAATTAGAACAGACAGTTTATGAGGCTTATAAAGAACTCGTGATGCTGTTGGCTCAACATGGACTGCACATCACACCTGAAAAGGTTCAAACGGGGGATTCTATCAGGTTTTTGGGAGCGACAATTGGGTATGACAAATTAAAACCACAAAAAATTACCATCAGGACTCAAGATCTCCAAACTCTAAATGATTTTCAAAAATTGCTGGGAGATATTATTTGGATAAGAGGATATTTACATATTCTTAATATTGTGCTCCAGCCTTTGTATGCTACTCTTGAGGGTGATCCAGATCTTGCTTCCCCTCGTAGCCTCACTACTGAGGCTAGAGCGGCCCTTATAAAAGTAGAACAAGCTATACAGCATGACACTCTATGCAGGCTCCAGAGTGATAAACCTTTCCAGTTATGTGTGCTTGCCACTATGCGGCAGCCTACTGGAGTACTGTGGCAAGATGGCCCTTTACTATGGATCCACCCACATGTATCCCCAGAAAAATCCTTAGAATATTATCCTGATGCTGTTGCAGCATTGGCACTTAAAGGGATTCAACAAAGCATTCAATTTTTCGGCCAATCACCTTCTTCTCTTATCATACCCTACACTAAAGCTCAACTTAATGTTTTATGTGCTACTCTAGACAACTGGGCTATTCTGTGTTGCTCGTTTCAAGGGGGTATTGATAATCACTACCCTTCTCATCCATTACTCCATTTTGTTAAAGAACATCCCATCATTTTCCCTAAGGTAACTTCATCCAGTCCAATTCCGGGGGCTGTTAACACTTTTACTGATGGTTCCAAGTCTGGAATGGGAGCTTATGTAATTAATGACTCTCCCCCTATCCAGCATCAATTTGCTCCTGGAAATCCACAATGGGTAGAACTACAAATTGTTATTGAAGTTTTTAAACAGTGTTCTTTTCCTTTTAATCTTATTTCGGACTCCAGCTATGTGGTACAAGCACTAAAAGTCCTGGAGACCGTGGGAACTATTAGTGATGCCCACAATGTGTCTGTTTACTTTACTCAGCTTCAACAGCTTATCTCTAACCGCACTGCTTCTTTTTATCCAATGCACATCAGGGCTCACACCTCTCTTCCTGGTCCGTTATCCCAAGGTAATGCCTGTGCGGACTTAGCCACTAGAGGCTAATTGATATGCTTGGCTTCCTCCTTAGAGAGGGCTAAGTTGTTTCACCAAAACTTCCATGTTAATGCATTAACACTGCGCAGGCGTTTTTCCATTTCAAGAGCGGATGCTCGGCAGATAGTATTGCAATGTCCCCATTGTGTCACATTTCTTCATCCCCCTAATTATGGAGTAAACCCACGGGGATTAAAGCCATTGATTGTTTGGCAAATGGATGTGACACATATACCTGACTTTGGTAACCTTAAGTATGTGCATGTTTCCGTTGATACGTGCTCTGGAATTATCCATGCTTCTGCTTTATCGGGAGAAAAGGCACGTAATGTCATTACTCACTGTTTAGAGGCATGGGCAGCATGGGGTGCACCTGCATCCCTTAAGACTGATAATGGACCTGCTTATACTGGCAGACAATTTACAGTTTTTTGTTCTACTATGGGAGTGCAACTTACTCATGGTTTGCCTTATAATCCTCAAGGACAAGGCATTGTTGAGCGTGCTCATCGCACCTTAAAGGAAACTTTACAAAAACAAAAAGGGGGAATAGGAGCTGAACACACTCCTAAAGAACGCCTGTCCTTAGCTCTCTTTACCATTAATTTTTTGAATTTGGATATTCATGGTCGCTCTGCGGCCGATAGACATGTGTCCCCTCAGCCCTCTGTGATTGGCTATGTTAAGTGGAAGGATGTTCTTACGGGCCAATGGAAAGACCCTGACCCCGTGCTAACATAGGCACGAGGATCTGTATGTGTTTTTCCCCAGGATCGTACGGAACCATTGTGGGTCCCTGAACGCTTGACAAGAAGAGTCTCGACATCAACTGACCAGCAACAAGAGATACCACAACAATCCTGTGATGAGGATCTTCATTCTACTAAGTGCTCTGGCTCTGGTGCTGGTGCCGATGGCACAGGCGACACCAATGCGGTGGTGGGCAGTGGCACGGGCATGGCCAATGCCGATGCCGGTTCATGGTAATTCTAGTGTCCTCCCCACTCTTTTTTCTACCTCATGTGAGATGTCTGCTCCCTGTGCCTCTCCTAGAGGGAACATGGAGAGAATTTTTAATCAATCTCAAGTTAATCTCACAGGAGTTTTTTGTTTCAGCCTTAGAAACGCTAATTGCATTAGCCTTAAGACCAAAAATTTGACTAACTGGGAGGACCCATTGCGGTCCAATCAGGTCTCAGGAAGCATTATCAGTGCTGTATTGAGCAAGGTAGCTTCGGGGAATCAATCAGGCTCAGAGACCCCTGCAAACAGCAGCTCTGCTCTTAACATAACTACCTTGGCTATTATCTCCGACGTACTAATCCCAGTGCCTCCTTTTTCTAGTAGTATTTATAATGCCACTCATTTCAAGGCCTCTCCTTACTGTTCCCCTAATATTGGTTTCCCCCCAATATTTACGCCTTGTCAGGATCATTCTTGAGAGAAACATCAAGTTGCTAAAGGTTTCTCCCTTTCCCCCTCTCTTGATAGGTATGTTTATAACTTTAACAATAGTGCCAGCTCCTCTACAGGAGTAGGTTGGTCCTGGTTTTAATGGCTCATTTCCAATGAAAAGGGGGCTTCAGCCGATATTTCTGCACTGGCTCAGTTGGTAGGAGCCAAAAGTTGGCTGGCTAATATTTCTGGTACTGTTAGGGAAAGTGAACAAGGTAATAGACTTACACCTTTTTCATTCAACTATCTGTTGTATAATGCCACATTGCCTCCTGCAATGGTCTGTGTCCAATCCCCCTTCTTATTCCTTTTGGCTAAGGCCACCTCATCGGGGATACTGGATTGTTCTCATACTACCTGTCTCTTATCTGAGTGTTGGAATGGTTCCTGGACTGTAGCAGTGTTTATGAAGATTCCAACTTTTGTCCCAATCCCGGTCACTGCGGATCCTGATAAATTCCCTATTGTTGAGCTACTTAGAGTCCGCAGAGATTTTGGAATCACAGCGGCTATAGTGACAGCCGTGGCGGTATCTGCTGCTGCAGCGGTTACGGCCGGAGTGGCTATGGCCAATCAAGTACAAACTGCTGCCACTATTAATCAAGTTGTCCAACAAACTTCCACCATACTTGAATCCCAAAATACAATTAATCAACATATTTTGTCAGGGATTTTAGCTGCCAACCAAAGAATAGATTTACTCCAAGCTCAGGTAGAAGAATTGGCTGACTTAGTGCTTTTGGGTTGTGTTGACCAACGTGCACATTTATGCATAACCTCTGTCAGATTTAATGATTCCAGGAATGCTTCCCGCACCATTGGCGAATATTTGGCTGGAAATTGGTCCATGGAAGCGGAAGACATGATCCAGTCTCAACTAACCCAGATAGCTGTCTTGAATAGCACCCGTGTTGATCCCGTGATTTTGGGTCAATTCACCGATTGGATATCTTCTGCCTTTTCCTTTTTTAAAGAGTGGGTGGGGGTAGGCATTTTTGGTGCAATGTGTTGCTTCGGTATGTTTCTCTGTTTGTGGTTTCTCTGTCGCCTCAAGGCCCGCAATGCTCACGATAAGGCTATGATCATCCAAGCTCTTGCAGCTTTAGAAAATGGCAATTCACCTCAAGTTTGGATTGCGCATCTTAAACAGTAAATCTTTGACATGGCCATTGCACCCCAAGTTATTATAACATTGCACTGGGATCGGCATGTCTTTCCTCGTTATTCTCTTAGTGTTGGAAAGCCCTTGCACTCTGCCGGTCTTGCTGCCATTGCACGCAGGTGGGTTTCCACACTAATGCTTCTCTATCGCCTTAAAGTCCGTGCCTTTCTTTCGGGGTGCTGTCAACTCGTTTGTCGTTTTGTACAGCCACAGTTCAGCCTTAGCTGTCCCCCTTCGTCCACCTTCGTCACGATACAGGATGCGAGGCAAGGCACTGCACTTGAGTGATCCTTGAAGTGGACCTCAAGGAGAGCATGTCCTATTGCATGCGGGTTTGATGTCCACGCCCCGCCCCACGAAAAAAGGCGTCAGCTGATATGGCTTCAGATCTGGGGAAGGGCCCTCCTTAGGACTGAGCCATACTATGCAGCCACTTCTGCACAGTGGGATAGGACCTCTACTCTCTCCTGTATTGTTTTCAGAAAACAGAAGGGGGGAACTGTGGTGAGCCGTTTCTGCAGATTATGGTCGCCATTGCAAGATGGCGCTGGCTCCACTGTGGTCTGTAATAAACAACTCCTTGTTTGGGAGAGTTGGTGCATGGTTTCTCAGCACCCTGTGAGAAAGTTCCACGTGGCAGCTTCGCATTGGGGCTTGGGATGCTTTATTAAGGCTGGGAGGGGCATCCGACGGGGAATTAGAAGAAATATCAAGGGCCTGAATAAACTGCTGAAAGAAGATTCCTGAGTTGTGTCTTCCTTGCGGCCAAGGGGTCGCGACAACAGGCCTTGTTTGGTCCATCTTCTCTACAATAAGAAGAGAGAGACTGATTCAGACACATCATTTCATCCTGACCTGGTTGTTTGCTGTGGAAGATGACTATTGCTCTCTCAGGTCCTACATAGCTGCCTACATCTTCTCTAAGGATCATTTCTTCATGGATCGTTGAGTTTCTCAGCCGGTGAAAGATCAGCTACATTACTATATTGTAAGTCGAACTCTGTCCCTGCTCTTCTGTAAGTTATATTAAGGGAAGAGTGTATGGTTAGGTTCAATAATAGCATCGATTTTGGTTAGGAATCATTCTGCGGGATGAATAATGGTATTGGCAACCTGCGATATTTACAAGAGTATATAGGTGAAATATAAGTATGAAAGCAGAAATTTTGTAAGATTTGAAGCCCAGAAGGGCATTGGGCCCTTGAGTGGGATACTTAGCTTTGAATTATGTCCTGCACAGTTGTCTCAGATAAATCAATATACAATGGCATAGGACCTTGTAACTTGGATGATTGAATGTTGAACAGAACATCCAGTCAAAAAGCAATAGTCCATAGGATTTGGAAGGTATTCGGTAGGCTAAGAAGAAGAGTGAGTATAGGATTTGGACCAAAAGTTCTTAACAATAGGGTTTCGGGTAGAGAGTGAAGGTGAATGTCAGCACATGTGAAGAGTCAGTCGCAATGATGAACTGGGGAAAACATGTATGAAAGCACATATCAATAAAGACATTAGGAAATCAAGTAAAGTATAAAGTGAGTGATAGGATTACACATTTTCAACAGGCTGGAGCTTGAATTTATAATCTTAAGAGGAAACAAATATGTAGTCACAAATAGAATTGACATTTGAGGACATTAGGCAACATGGACATGGATGATTTTAGTAATCCATGTTCACTTCCCATTTAGGCTTTGATACAATTGTACATGTGACCTTTGCTTTTTGTGTCCAGAATATTTCTGTGATAAAATGTATATGCAGATCTGGTGACGTGAGTATTTCTTCCACCATTTCAGGGAGCAATATTTTGAAGACGTATAAATTAGTATGGGGGTACAAATAGGCGTACCCTGTGTCTATGAATATAGAGATAATGCAAGAATACACCATTCTGTGAATAAACAATATAACTGGATCCACTTTAAATAATGGATTGAATAGATATCTGAAAATATATCAGAAATGTTATATTGATATACAATCATTCATTCCATCCAGTTATATATCTAATGGTCATCTTAGGGTTATGGTTTATCATGAAGGGTGTGTGAGATTTGTTTCAAAATGATTATGGAAATCGATTATAATGTATTTGGAAAGAAGTCTCATTAAAAGACCAGTCAAGAAACATAGAGAAATACATGTGTTCTGGAGAAGAAAGTGATTGAAAGTGAAACAAATGCCTATAATTTTGCTAACTAGTGGATTAAATATGTATCCTATGATGTGCAAAAACTGAAAAATAGTAAGGTACCACTGTTGAATAAAAATGAACATCAAAAGATGCATCATGTCCCATAGGAATCTACTTGCATTGATGTTAAACTGGGTCAGTAACTGTAGAAATATTAGGATTTGTATGTACCTTTCACTGAAGTTAGTTTTCAGTACTAGGAAACAAATATATATTTCAGGTGAATGAATATTTCTGAGAATAATGTTGTGAAAAGTTGATTATTAATCCACATACATGAACATGAATGAATTTAGGGAGTGTATATAAGACACATACATTTCATATTATGAAAATTCTGGAGAGTGTGTGTGTGTGTGTATATATATATACACACACACACACAAACACACACACACACACACACACACACACAACCAACCACAGACAATAAACATACCAATTCATATGCCAAACAAAATTCACCATGAAATATATATCATCCACAGATCCAAAAACATTCATTTCACTGAACATGGATTTATGTATAATGTTGTTCTACTAGGAAGTTCACCTATAGCTTGAAATTTCAGTTCCAACAGCTTTTAGGAGGAGTAATCTCTTCTCACAATTTGTAACTGCCAAGTCAGGCACCTCACAAAAATTTACTTGTGATATCACGTAGAATTCTATATGTGCATATAAAAATACATGTGCTGAATAGGCTACAGAGAAAGGGAGACAGGAATACACATATTTTTTAACTTTAAAAACACATGGAGAACTATTTCAATTAAAAATTGACTAGATTAATAACACCTACCATTTATCTTGCAAAAGGCAAGTCCAATATACACCATGTCTCCTCTGAACTGCTTGTATTTCAATTTTGTTTCGGTTATTTTTCTCCATCATATTAGTATTAGTTGTTAGAGTCTCGTAGAGTATGGGTTATTGTGAGGGATATAGTATTTTGAATGGAAAATTGAAAAATGAATCCAATGAGTATGCATATATATGGTATACAATAATCTTCCCACTCTCATCCAGAACAATGCCTTGACATTACCTTCACCCCAAGTAAGACACAATTAGAGGAGTAGAGTTAAAATATCTGTGAATACATATCTGGGATAGAAAATGCTCAGGAGTTCACAAACATGGATGTGGTAGAGGAGTTTCCAAAAGTAAAGGACTGGGTTGATCTCCCAACCTGATCTTTCAATAAAATTGGGAGTCATCTTTCCACACAGCCATGAGAAGATAATTTTTTCTTTACTATAAATTAGTGCAAATTCCAAACCTACTTGGAATTCCTGCCCATGCCTTGAACTCACCCATATCTGGCTTTCTGACCAGATTGCAGCCCTCTCTGAAACTTTAGTGACACCTCATAAATATTGGCCTTCCCTGGCCAAAGACCCTCTCTAGGCTCCTATGGTCCTCATAATTTTTGATGCTGGGGCCAGCAAATAAAAAATGTAACCTATAATTAGTGTGATGCTTGTCAAAGTTCTGTTTTCTGTAACTCCCCTTTTGTGTAACTTTCTGGGGTATAAAGCTGGGCTGTAGGAAATGTGGGGATGCTGTCTTGTTTCTGCTGTTTGAGAGGGAGAGGCAGCCCACCCGGATGAAATAATAAGCTTGCTTTAATTTGATTTTAATTGGAGACAGTGGTCTTTTCTTGCATCCTGGTCTAATATTTTAGAGTTCCCCAGTGAGATGACCCGACCAGATCACAAGACCAGACTCCTGGAAATTCTGAAGCTGGCCTTTCCTCCAAGGCTCCGGGCTGGAGAGCCAAGTTCAAAGGCCTTGGAGTGAGCCTTCAGTCCGGGGAGCACTGCAGTGAACCATCGCACTATAACTATTAGCAAGCACCTGGTGGAGGAGGCCTCCATAGGTAATTGGTATCTTTATAACATCTGATATCCGGTAAAGGGACATCTCTTCTGATGACAGAGAGGTGGCATGGGGAGGCTCACATATACTCCTGTCCGGGACAGTAACAAGAATCATTCTGTCCTCTGTTCTGTTCTGTAGGGAATTCCTCTGAAAGGGTAGAGAGGTGCCAACGGGCACGCAGGAGCTCCTTCCCCGGAGCTTTAGCAAGACGTTGTATTGCTCCTCTGTTTTTCTGTTTCTTCACCGGTTTTCTGTTTCTTTGTGTTTTTTTCTGTGTTCTGTATGTTTTTGGTTTGTTAGTTTTTGTGCATTTTGTTGTGTGATTTCTGTGGTAAAAACATAATGATATTGGACGTGAAAATGGGTAATAAAGCAAGTAAGCCTGACACCCCTTTGGACTGTGTTTTAAGGAACTGTGATGAACTTTCCCCCCCTTTGTCAAGCAGGATGAGAGAAGCCCCTAGCTGGTTACCTGGAGCACACCCACTGCAGAGGGCAATGCCTGCTGGTGACCTAAGAACTGAGTATCTCTTAGGTGAGAAAGTGAAACTCCTTTAAAACCTCTTGTCCCTCCAGATCAAGAGAGTCACAACCTTTCGGCAGAATCCCCTGTGTTTCTCCTTTGTTAGCAAAGCAGTAAACCTCCCTTTTTCTTTTTCTCAAACGCTGTCCTCATTATTAAATTGGTATTAATTGGCTTCAACATCAGGAACCAAAATTTAAGTTACAAATTTTGATACCCTCCCCCGGACCCCGGGACTTTTTGAGAGCTGACTACTGAAATATTAGGAGACGGAGCGTGCTCGGGGTGGAACTGAACCAGAGGAGCTAATCCTGTAAGTAAAAGGAGGGACTGAAGGACACCCAGCAGCTGCCAAAGCCCTGTTGCTTCAGAGAATTCCCTCCTTCCGTCCCTACACTGTAAGAATTATGCCACCTCTGTCTTATTAAAAAAGAGAATAAGAAAAAGGGGACACTAAATGCAGTAAAGTCACCATGGAGACCCTTGATTTCACATTTCAGGTTGCTCCTCTTTGAAAACATCTGTTCCCCTTGTGGGGACATCTATCGTGCTACAGGTGTAGGAGATTTTTCTCTTATCTGTTATGTTTTAAAGGCTTCTGTCTGTCAGCCATAGTCTGGAGCTCCTTTCTGTCTGTCTTGTGTCTTTGTTTCTGGCCCTTAAAGACATGTGCAATAATGTGTTCATATTATAAATTGTTTCTTGGGAATGATCTTAGCTCAATGTGTGTCTAAATTATGACGTTTTATTGTAACAATCTGGTATCTGAATGGGTTTTTGAAGCATTGTACAATCTTGCAGTTAAAAGTCTGGTTCATATAATTGTTTAGTTTATGATTTTAGATAATTCATGCAAGAGAACTTAAATACTTAGCATGGAAAACTAAAGAACTCTATTTCCAAGTTGGCAAGTAGCTTCCCAAACATTCAGTCTTATTTTTCACCAGTTTTGAATTGGGTAGACTGGGAAAATATCACAGTGTGTACCAGTGCATTAATTTGGAAAAGGATAGTAAATCATAGTATGGTATCTGTTGACAGAACAAGATGTAAAGATATAAAATTTTGTGAATTGTAACTTAAAATTGTACCATAATTTTCAACATCCAAACCTGATAATTATGGTTAAAATGCCTTAGGCCTGAGGTGTCTGCTCAGAATAGCAGTTTTTCCCTGCTCCTTCCAGACCTCAGCCAGGCCTTATGTTGAAATGCAAATGAAAGAAGCCTACTAGCTCAGTAGGAGACTGATCTGAGGCCTAAGGGGGGGGGGGGTTACATTGTATGGTATTTACTAATAACTGCCCAGTCACTTTTTCTAGGACTCTTATTTTTTTCCTTAGATTCTGTATTGTTTTTAACTCATGATTTTGATCCTACAAACCTAGGTTAATGTTTTTCTGATCAGTTCTATCTTTGACCAACAGTGGAGTTTTTGAAACATTGCAATGGAGATTTCACCTGCGAAAAGCTACAAGGCCTTTACTATAATTATGTGTGCACACTCTTGTTATGTGTTGTATGTGTATATATACATATGTCCGTATATCTTGTATATTATATACAAATTAACATACATAAGGAGCGCTCATAAAAAAAGGAGCACTCACAAAAACAAATTTTAAAAAGCGGATCCAAAGATCTTTAATTTACGTGATTTAAATGGTTCACTTTAAATTGGATAAACAGATAAAAATAAATGTCTTTAAATTTAAGCTTACATGTTTTTCTAGGTGTTCAAAAATCTAATAAAATATTAATGTCGACAAAAGGTCTAATATGCCTTGGTTCTAGGACTTTTCCTTCAACAAAAAAATGGTCTACACTGTTCAATACTTTTGTCTAATATTTTGATAAATAAATAAATTAAATTTGATATTTGATTACTCATTCATGAGTATTCTTGTTAGATATGTTATTGATTTACTAAGGTCTGTATAAGTTTGTTCTAAAGTCTGTATAAGATTGTAAAAATCAGCCATGTGTAAAAGACACAAAAATTTCTTAAAACATACGTTTACCAATAGCATTGTGTTTATTAAGTTTTATTTTTCTAGAGCAAGCAACCATAAATATTAAACAACTTATTAAATACGATCTGTTATTTTAGAGCACTGTACTGCCATTTCTTTAAAAGCTAAACTTGGTTAATGTAGAAACATCAATGCAATTGTGATGCTATTAATGTGCTCATATCTTCCAGGAATACAAGTCTCTAAGGTAGAAACTTTAAAAGAGCATTATGTGAAGCTGGTGTTCTGAAGTTGTATGGTAAAAAAAAATATATTGGGCATTTATTTACCTTTTATCAATAAGATATGTAAACTTTTATGTTACTTTTTACATTGGGGAACAATTTGAATGTATTTTTATGTTAATGAGAGCCTTAGCTATGAAAAGGATAAAACTTTCAGCGTTTATTTTATTCATGTTTTAAATGTTATATTATATGGTGTTAACTAATGTTCATGTGACCTCAAACAATTAATGTTAACTTTTTAAACTGATATTTAAAAACAAAGATCATCTTTAGAACTAAAACACTTAAGATTTATAAAGAGCCCTGCCTTACTTGAGATAAGGCTCTGTGTCCCAACTTACTACATGTGAGAATGACTACGAAAGCAGTGGGTCAGATGTTATTTCATTTAAAGTTACATTCAATAGTTCTTTTTTTTCATATCAAGATTATTAGGATCTCAAACAAGAAATATAATAAATAACTCAGCCTAAAAATTCAGGGTAGCTATTACACGAACTAAGTATATTTACTCTTGTTAATTTTATTTTGTAATTTCCTTATAAGTGATCTAAAGATTCCCTGTTAGTGTTTTACAGAAGTGTTGCTTTAAGAACACAACATGGGTTAATTAAAGATAACAAGTCATCACCAAAAGACAGACAGAAAAATACAGATCCCAATTAATAAAAAGATAAATAATTTTAAATTACAGACATTAAAGCCCAGTACTCTTAATATAAGGCTGCTAAAATTTATTTGCTGGATGTTTAAAATTAGGATTTAAAATTAAAGTTAAATGAAAAGGGCCAAGAAAACCAATATTTGATTCTTGCCCTCTGAGTCAGTCTGTATCCAGGGAACAGGGGACTTCCCTAAAGAGCTTTGCAACTCTGAGCCACTGGAGAACAGAAAGCCAATCAGTGCATTTTCTATGAAGAAGAGAGTCATCAGAGAAGGGAGACATCCCTGATGCTTCCAAGGGAAGCCACAGGGTCAAGCAAGACCTGGACACACCTAGCGAAAATGGCACTAGCAGAACTGAGAAGCTGCTCTCAAGTTTCCCCAGGAATGACTCCCGTAAAAGCTCAGCTGACTGTTCATAATAGATAGAAACAAAAGTCAGTTTGACTGCTTCATCTTAAACATTTAGGAAAGACAGTTAAACGCAAAATACAGCCATTCCTGGGCATTTTAAATAATAACAGTAATAATAATATTTTAAGGTATACACTTTATGTTAGCCTCCCAAAATAAATAAGACTGGAGGCTACAAAGAAGGGTTCTCAGAGAGGAATGCCTGATAACTATAAAAAGAGACTATCAAGAGGAGCTGCCAGAGGCAGAAGTTTTTAGTTTAAGGCCTACAGATATTCCTAACCTACACAAGTAATATTGGAGTTTACTAGTACAATTATCCAGCCTTGAGTAACAGAATTAAGGGTTTCTCTATTAGACACAGAGGTCATACTAGTAAAAGAATTTTGCAGGATCAGATGGTATTAAATTATAACACTGTATTTTATGGGGAGGGACAACTGTAACCCTAAATGTTAAATATTAAGTTGACAGTCCTGATAACTGGGGATATTTAAGACTGGTGAGGGAACTTCTATACAGTGACATATTCCAGCTGCTGCAACATTTATTCAGTACTCATGTATTTTGTTTCTCTCATAGAAGAACCCATCCCCAGATGACTTTACAACCTGTACTTCCCCAACCAGACTTCAAACCGAACTGAGTTTGAAAAGGCAACTCATGTCTCTCAGACCGTACCCCCTCACGTCACCCTCTCTCAGCTCAGAAGAAGTCAAAATGAGTGACGCCTCGCTTCTTACTACAATGGAGCCAAAAATAAATAGACTATCAATATAAGTAATTAATTAAGTCAGTAAAATCAGGGAGACCGGTTTTGGGTGAGTTCAAAAAATGGGGAGACTGTTACCTGAGGAATTAAATTTCCCTCAGTGCTCGTCCCCTACCCTAACAAAGATTTGAAAGGGACACATTAGAAAATGGGGGAATGATAGACCCAACCTGATATTTTATTTAAATTGGAGCCATCTTGCCACAAAGCCATGAAAAGATAATTTTGGCTTAACTATAAATTACAGCAAATTATGAACCTGCTTTGAATGCCTGCCCATGCCTTGAAATCACCCATGCATGGCTCTCTGACCAGATAACAGCCCTCTCTGAAACTTTATTTACACCTCATAAATATTGGCCTTCCCTGGCCAGACGACACTCTCTGAGGCTCTAATGGTTCTCATAAATTCTGATGTTGGGGCCAGCAAAAAAAAAAAAAAATGTAAACTATCGTTAGTGTGATGCTTGTCAGAGTTCTGTTATCTGTAACCACCCTTTTCTGTAACATTCTGCGCTATAAAGCCATTCTGTAGGAAAGGTGGGGTTGCTCTCTTGTTCCCGCGGTTTTGGGAGGGAGACACAGCCCGGGTGGTGGAAATAATAAGTTTGCTTTAATTTGATTTTAATTGGAGTCAGTGGTCTTTTCTTGCGTCCTGGTCTAAAAGGTAAACACTCCACCAACATGGAGCTCTGCCTGCCTAAAGACTACTTGAGAAACTGCCTCTGAGGATGGGCACTTGACATATATGTTGTTGTCAGGAGCTTTAGCTTCCATTCTAAGGAGACCATTAAAGCTGAGTCTGCATCTATGTGACCTGGAGGACATTGTTTCTTATTTTCCAAATAACATGAGGCAGCAGTGCTGACTTCTCTCTTTGTAGGTAAACTGTGGCCACTGAAAGCTAAGTGTCTCCGCATGTGGACTGTGAAGCCATTTGGTCATCCTCCACTTTTCATGGTGTTTCTTGCTGCTGCACTGGGAGTTTGGTATTTGCTTCACGAAATACAAGGAGTTCAACTGGGACACAGTGCTGGAGGGAGTCCTGTCACGTGTGGTGGGTCAGGGTCTGCAGGAGAATGCACCAACCAGGCTTCTATTCCACATAGCTTGTCCCCTTAACCATAGCAACCTGATTCTGAACATTGCCCTGAAACATCTCCATATAACAAGATGCCTTTTATGGAGAGGATTCAGACATATACGTGATTCCTGTCTGCACCATGTCAGCCACAAGCCATTTGGAAGTCAATGACAGATCCACATGGCTTGACAAGAGATGCTTTATCACACACCTGCACATCACAGCTCTGGGCCCACTACTCAGCAGCCTCCAACATACTGGTATCTGTGTTATACACCGTTTTCATGAAACCCAGTCAATCAAGGCACTGTCTGATACCCTCATGATCAGCAACAGGACATCCAAAGATTCTCCAGGGCCACCTGGTCATGGGAATTTCAAAAATTTCATGGTATTTATCTAGCCATTTTTCAAGGATAAATTTGGGGAAACTGTGGGTTTAAATTCATTCAGGAAACATTAAATTTTGAAGAAGCACATTTCAAGGAAAGCTCTGGTGAACTCTCAGAGGCAAGGCTTCCCAAAGAGTGGCCCAAAGGACACATGAAGTCAGGCCCAATGAGGTCTCCAATGTAAGGTCCATGTATGTTTTGACTCCCAACTATGGCGGCCAATCTTTCAGAATAAAGTCATGTGATATCCAGGCTGAGTTTGACAGTACTCTTTGGAAAGCCACCCTTTTCTATATCTCAGTTTTCATTGGTGAATCTCATGCATGGCCACCTAAAATCCCAACACAATTCATGGCAATACTTCTCTGAGGTCAGTTCCATTACTCAGTCTCTATGGGAAATCACACCATAGTTCAAGCTCAGGTGGACCCAGGCATCTTTACCAACCACCACACAGCTGACCACAATTAAAACCAAAACACTCCCACATGGCCCTCATCTTCTTCCACATATACACTCATCATAACCTCTGGCTGGAGGTTTCCATGAGGGGCGCAGCCCAAGACACTGTCCAAAATAAGCACACTTGCGCCTCATTTGCCTAAAGTCAGCTTGGCCTGGACACCCTTCCTGTGAACAAAGAGTGATCAATTAGTCCTGCTCTATAACTGCTCCGCTTCTCCAATTTGAGGCCTACTGACTGTCTGGTATAGATTCTTCATGAGAATTTGTGTCATGAGAAAACTCAAGCACCTATCGGCTAGCCTCTAGAGGGCTTTGAAGAACTCATTTGACCCAAAGAATTCCTATTTTCACTTGATGGAGGTCAGGAAGGTTACAAAAGATGGCGAGACACTTCATCCACAAAGACTGCTCTTTTGGCCATTTTGGTTATGAATGCACACTTGGAAACTTTCTTTAGATGCATCAGATGCTGACAATCTAAGCCACTGCCTCACAAAGGGCCAAGAGGCTGATTCAGCCACATCCCTTTCCAAAGCAATTAAGCAAAGAGCCACAGGTGATGCCCATTCATTTCCGTTTGTAAACTGTTTTCTTCAGGCTTCACAAAGGGGTGGCCTGAGGCAAAGACCTTCCTGACATTCAGGACAACAGAACAATAGGTAAGCAAAAAGCCCAAAGCAGTGTTTCTCCACTGAGACTTTACTGGTCACACAGAATTCTGAGTTTTTGAGATGCTCCCATTCCCTTCAGCTATTAAGTACATGCCCATGTCAGAGAGCTTGGAGGTGGTGCATATCTTGGAAAGAAAACCATGAGGCTATTCTGGAGAGTGGCCCATATTCAAGAAGAAGAGAGAAACTTAGGAAGGTAGTAGGTGTTGCCCATCCATAGGGCAAGCCACTCTCCATTCTTAAATTGGGCAGGATGAATGCTGGGAAGCTTTCTACCAGACAGGACACAACCATTGATGCATTCTCTTTTCAAATGTCTATAACCATGTATACAGTGGGATACACAGACATAGAAACACTCATGTTGTCAAACAAATTTCTAGAAACATTCCACTCCAAACAAACAAACCGACTTATTCTCAGAACATGAGACTAAACAACAAACTCATAGGGACACCCACAACAGCACCTCCTTCCCCCAAGTATGTCTGTGACTATCCTCAGTGTCCTCTGACTGGTGGGCCATACTATGTTCCCCGAAGTGGTCTGTTCTGTCTCAGATCTGGTCTTCTTTGCCAACTCTTTGAAGTTGTCACGAGCCATGGTTGAGCCACTACCTGCTTTCTCAGAAAAGGCTTCTATTCAGACCTCTCCTGGCATTTGGCCATCATCACTTAAGTAGGTACCAAGAAAGACTGACTCTGTCCTTGATAAATCCAAACAATTGAGACCACTGGGACTGGGACTGGGACTTCTCTGGGTGCCTGGCAGTCAATCACCAAGGAAGTGTGGTAGGTGACTTCCTTCAGGAAATGAATGAGGTCACTGCCTTGGCAACCACTTTGTACTAACAGTTGCTTCCAAGGGTCCCATGAGATGGAGTCGGCCCCTACTTCCTGTGACACTTACACAAGTTAGAATGGTATATCAACCACAGGCACCCAGGAACAGCTCTCCACACAGGCCTGGGCCTGGTTTGGTCCATGTAATCTACATTAAGAAGAGAGAGGCTGATTCAGTCACATTCCTTCATCCTGACCAGGTTGTTTGACATGGAAGTTGACTTTTGCTCTCTCACATGCTTCATAGGTGCCTACATCTTCTTCAGGGATGATTTCTGCATGGAACTTTGAGGTTCTCAGCAGGTGGAAGATCGCCTACATTCCTGTATTGTAAGATCAACAATTTCCCTGTTCTTTTGTAAAGTTAGATTGAGGGAAGAGTGTATGGTTAAGGTTAATAACAGGTTCGATTTCGATTAGGAATCATTTTGCAGAATAAATAATGGTATTGGAAACCTGTGATATTTACATGAATATGTGGTGAAATATAAGTATGAAAACAGAAATCTAGGTAAGATTTGAAGTCCATAAGGGCGTTGGGTGGCCTGGACCCCATCCTTTGAAGCAGGAATGATCAAATAGCCCTGCTGCTAATACTGCTCTTCTTCTCCAATTTGAGTCCTACTGACTGTCAGGTATATATTCTTACTGTGATTTGGAGTCATGAGAAAACCCAAGCACCTATGGGCTAGCCTCTTCAGGTCTTTGAAGAACTCATTTGACTCAAAGGATTGCTATTCTCACTTGAAGGTAGTCAGGAACTGAAAAGGTCATCGAACGTTGGAGGAAAAGACCAACAAGAAACTGTCTCATGCCAAAAGAAATGGTTTATTGGGGGTCCAGCATCTGGGGCTCAGAGCTCACTCCAGAGGAGGAAAGAAAAAAGATCCCCGAGAACAACTTGAGCAGAGTTTATATACATTCTTTAGAGACGGCAGGGACTTTACATACATTATAGCCTCCTTTAAGAAATCATCATACGCCGCAGGAAAATCAAATAGCAACTCTAAAACAAGATTAGCACATCCATTGGCGGGAACAGGTCGGGCAGGGGGTGATTTTTTAGCCCTGAGAAGGGGTATACATTTAAACTGGTTGGTTGAAGCCCTGAGATGTTTTCGTGCTGAGCTGCAGGGTTTCTGGGAAGGGGTTGTTTAGCTACTAGGTGGTCAGGGAAGATTTCAACACACATCTAATGGGCAGTTCTGGGAATTGTCTTAACTGCCACAGGAATTTCAGGTTCTGAGTGCAGCTTGGAAACTTTACAAAACCTGGTTCTTTACGTTTCAATTTAAATTTCTTTTATTCTTTCATTTTCCACTCCTTTTTCTGACTACTTTTAATCTTAAAAGTAATGAATCATAATTATTGCGGGTTCTCAGATTCTATTTCTGCCAGTGGATAGTATTTTTATCTGATTACCATGAGTTTTTTCCTGCCCAATCTGAACCTGGAGAAAGGAAACTATGCAGTTTAGCAAACAAGGTCCCACATTTAGTAACACCATAAGGATGATCAGGGGTCCAGCTAAGTCTGATAAAAGTTTAGTTAACCAAGAGGACTGGGTAAACCATGACTCAAAACACCCTTGTTGAATCTCCCTTTCTCTCTGGTGCTCTTCAAGGCATTTTCTCAATTTACTCATGGATTCTTTAAAACTCCACTATGGTCAGCATAAAAACAGCATTCTTCTCTCAGTGAAGCACAGATGCCCTCCTCCCTCATGAAGAGGAGGTCTAATCCTTGCCTTTTCTGTAAAACAACCTCAGAGAGAGAGGTTAAGGATTCCTGCAAAACTGTGATGGAGGTCTCTAACGTTTTCAAGTCTTGATCTATTGCTGTTTCTAATCGGGCCATTTGTTGTGACCCACGGATCATAGCAGCTGTTCCCGTACCCACTCCTGCAGTAACTCCTATCCCCAGTAGGATGGCTAGAGTAAGAGACACTGGCTCCCGGTGAAATCAGGTTGTTAGTCCCCCTAGTAGACCTTCAAATTATTCTGCATCATCATAGAGCACCCTGGGGAGTATCTGCACCATTACACAATAATTTACAGAGCTATCTAATACCTGGGCTGAAATGCAAGGAGTTCTGATTGTGTGGAGTTCAGTACCATAATGGTTCCTTTAATTAGTTCCCAGGGGGAGGAGTCAGCTGTATTCTGGACTGGGAAAGTAGGCAAAGACCGAAACCAGGAAGTATGAGATGGTAGAGGGGTTCTGGTATATCTAGGCATGGGAGGTTTAGGAGGTTTAATTCCTGGCTTGAGGGGATTGGGCCCTATTGCTGTGGGCTTTTCTTCCTTTTTAAGCTGGATGGTGAACCAGAGAGCAAAGTCATAACCAGGGCCATAAATATAAAATCGCATTCCCATAGTATTTCCCATAGGCCATGTTGTTCTGAGGTATCCCCTTCCTTTGGAAGTGAAAGTTATTTGAGGGGGTAACATAGACTATTCTTTCCACAGTGAGTTTTTGACACTGCTTGGCTAGCGGCACATTTCTTGGGATCAATCCAGGTGTCATTTGGTCCTACCTGAATCATACTGTCTGGAGAGTTTGGGTTCCACCATGCACTCCCGTTTGTTCACATCCCCAAGATCTACAATAAAAGTCAATGGGTCCTCCACAGGTTTGGGCCTGTTTGCAACTTCGGAAATCAGCTGGGCACACATAAAAATCAAGACTGGCTAGTTTACACCTCAGTTGGGCAGATGACATCCATAATTCATGGGGTAAGGTGGTCTATGTTGCCCTGGTTTGGGTTTGAGTGGGATATGTGTGGGGTCCTCTATGTCAGGGAGATCCCAGTCAGAGAGGCCTATAACAAGCTGACAAATGTCTCGGTGGAGAGATGGCCACCTAGTCCATAAGGCGGCTGTATGTGAAATAGACCACACTACTTGCCCAGTAGGATTTATAACTTGCCATTGTTGCTGAACAGGCTGATGGGGATTAGGAATGCTGGTGGCCAGGGGAAGAATCCATAGCCCTATCCACATGACAGACACGCAACTTGAGAGGGTTACCAGTCAGTTTCAGTTTCCAGCCGGAATCTGTACAGGGCACAGGCTTGAGATGTGAGGCATGTATCCAGGAAGTGATCCCATCCAATTTCACCACTGTAGGTGTTATAAGAAACACCTGGTATGGTCCTTTCCAGCGGGGTTCCAGGGATGACACCTGATGCCGTCTCACGTAGACTAAGTCTCCCACTTGATAACAATGTGGGGTTTCTTTGTCTCCAGGCTGATAAGCAGTGGCCAACTATTTCCACAGGTATCGCTGGGTGCTGGGTTTGTTCAAGGGCTTTAAGTCTGTCAAGCAAGGGTGTGTGAAAGGAATCATTAAGTCTCGAGTTGGGGTTAGGTCCCTTACTGGAGGAGGGGCACCATAGAGAATTTTATAATTGGTGAGGTTACACAAAGAGGCATAGAGGTTATTTCTTGCAGGAAACAGTGCATAAGATAGGAGCATAGTCCAATATTTTATGCCGGTCTCCAGGCTTAATTTCGTTAAGGTCTCTTTGATGGTTCTATTCATCCTTTCTACCTGTCCTGAGCTCTGGGGTCTATAAGCAAAATGTAACTCCCAATTAATCCCCAGGGTCCTGGCGAATCCCTGACTTACTTGGGCTACAAATGCCGGTCCATTGTCGGACCCTATTACCTTAGGCAAGCCTGACCTTGGAAAAATGTCTTCTAGGATCTTTTTGACCACCATCTGAGCCGTTTTTTTCTTCATGGGGAAGGCTTCGACCTATCCTGAAAAAGTACCTACAAAGACTAGGAGATATTTAAGTCCATAACTTGCTGGCTTAATTTGAGTAAAGTCCACTTCCCAGAATTGTCCTGGTCTGGTTCCTCATAAGTGCTTCCTGCAGGAAGCTTGGATGGGTAAGTATTAACTAATTGACAGACTTGACAAGCTCTAGTCACCTGCTCAGCTATTTCTTTCCTCTTTGAGTCAGTCAATAATAAGTCCTTTCTTCGGTCCTTTAAGAGTGCCTACAACTTCTTTGAGTCTAAGTGGGTGAGGTAGTGTAAGTCTTTGACATAAAGGTGGACTTTTTGAAATTGTAAACTTGGCTCTGTAGGGTCCCAGAGTTCTGTATCTGTCTCCTCAGATGATAAGTTGCCTGAAGGTTCCGGAGCTGCCAAGTCTCCTGATTTTTGTTCCCCCCCATGTGGAAAAAGTTAACAGAGTCACTTCGTTTAGGGCTGCCAATTAAGCTTCCTCATCTGCCCTTCTGTTTCCAACCACCACGGGGTCGTTTCCCTTCTGGGGCCCTGGACAGTGCCCTATAGCTAGTTCTTTAGGGCCCTGCACTGCTGAGAGAAGGTGGAGGATCTCATCCTCATTCTTTATTTCTTTCCTGGAAGAGGTTACTATTCTCTTTGCTGGTAAATAGCCCTGTGCACATGAGCAGTGGCAAATGCATAGCGGCTGTCAGTGTATATGGTTGCCCTTTTGCTTGTTGCTAGTTCCAATGCTTTCGTAAGAGCAATCAGTTCTGCTTTTTGGACTGATGTCCCTTCTGGGAGACCAGAGGAACAGATGACATTACTTTTGCTAAGTACTGCTCGTGCAGCCCGCCGCTTACCGTCTTGGAGAAAGCTGCTGCCGTCCATAAACCATACGACTTCAGGGCGAGGCAGTGGCTGATCCTTCAAGTCTTGTCGTATACTGGTTTTCTCTGCCAGTATGTTTTGACACTCATGAGCGACGGGTCCTGATGATACTTCTGGCAGCAGTGTAGCCGGGTTGAGTGGAGCAGGGGGTCCCAGCATTATACTGTCTTTGTCAAGCAAGAGGCTCTGGTAGTGCTTAATTCTGGAGTTTGATAGCCACCTCTCTGGAGGCTGGCAGATGATGCTCTCCAGGGCATGGGGGACTATAATGGTGAGCTTCTGTCCCAACGTTCATTCATGAGCATCTTTTATTAGAAGGGCTGCCACTGCTATAGCTCTTAAGCAAAGGGGCCACACGCTAGCCACTGGGTCCAGTTTTTTTTATAAGAATGCTACTAGCCATTTCCAAGGTCCCAATGTCTGAGTGAGCATTCCCCGTGCTATTCCTTTCTTTTCTTCTATGTAGAGATTGAAGGGTTTATCTACATCTGGTAGTGCTAAGGCTGAAGCAGAGAGCAGCACCTTTTTTTTGACATTATCAATAGCTTGTTTGTACTCAGGGGTACATTGGAAGTGGGCATCCCCTTTTATCAGAGTGTATAAAGGTGTAGCCAGAGATGCGAACACAGGAATCCATAACCTGCAAAAGCTGGCAGTCCCAAAAAACTCTCTGAGTTGTCTCTTATTAGAAGGGGGAGGTATCTGCACAACGGTTTGTTTTCTGGGCTCAGTGAGCCATCGTTTGCCACTCCTAAGAGAATAACCCAGGAAGATTACTTCTTGCTGACAAAAGTGGGCCTTTTGGCAGAAGCCCTATATCCAAGCCGAGCAAGCTCGAATAATAGTGCTTGGGTCCCAGACTCAGAGTTCTCCTTGGTGTCGGCTGCCAGTAGCAGATCATCCACATATTCGAGTGGGATGACTTCAGGGTGGGCAGTTCTGAAGTCGTTGAAGTCCCTGTGGAGGGCTTCATCAAAGAGAGTGAGGGAGATTTTGAACTCCTGTGGGAATCTAGTCCCGGTTAATTGGCCAGATGTTCCAGATTTTGGGTTTATCCACTTGAAAGCAAACAGCAACTGACTGTCCTTATGTAGGGGCAAGCAGAAGTAAGCATCTTTTAAGTCCAGCACAGTGTACCATTCCCGCTCCGGATTCAGAGTGCTAAGCAAATTATATGGGTTGGGTACTGTGGGGTGAATGTCCTGCACTCTGTTGTTGATCTCTCTTAGGTCTTGAACAGGATGGTAGTCCCCAGTTCCTAGCTTTCTAACTGGTAGCAGCGGGGTATTCCAGGCTGATTGACAGAGCCTTAAGACCCCAAGAGTCAGGTATTTCTGAATATGGGGCCTTATCCCATCCTTAGCTTCTTTGCTTAGGGGATATTGTTTAACACTGATTGGAGAGGCAGAGGCTTTTAATTATACTGCTATTGGAGGTTGTTTAAGGGATAGACCTAACCCAGCAGTTTCTGCCCAGACATTAGGATAATCTTTTATCCATTTCTGTGCGAGTTTGCTTTGTTGATCAGTCCTAGGGGACACGAAGAGTGATGTTCACCTTCTACGGACATAGTCAAAGCCGTGACTATGGGAGCTTTTACTGAAGGCTTTAGAAACTCCACTTGGGGACCATCAGGGATAAAGGTTATTCTAGACCAGAGTTTGGTAAGCAGATCCCTGCTCATCAATGGGGCTGGACATTCTGGGATTACTAGAAAAGAGTGTGGACTTTTCCATTTACTAGGTTCATAATCCTCTTTTTTGTCCAAGCCTGATATCTACTGCCATTAGCCCCTTGAACTAGGGACCATTTATTTATTTATAGGGGGCCCAGTGGGGTCTTAAGGGCTGAGTATACTGCTCCTGTATCCATTTCAAAGTTCACTGGAATCCCCTCCACTTCAAATGTTACCCTGAAATCGGGGAGGGGATCCAAGCCCCGACTTTCTTAGTCCTCTTCTAGAGTCAGCATGGCGGGCTCGTGTGGCTGATCCTTTTTGGGCCACTCTTTGGCTCAGTGTCCTTTTTCTTTTCAGTAGGCACATTGATGTGATGCCAGGGGCAGCCTTTGGCGTGGGCCCAGGTATCCCTTTCTGTCTCCCTACATTTAACCTTCTGGAGTATTTTTTGCTGTGAACAAAACCTTAGCCAATGCTTTAGTCTGCCTTTTGCTCCTTTCATCCTTCTTTTGTTCCCTTTCCTTCTCTCTCCTCTGTTCCTTCTCCTCCTCAATTTCTCTCTTATAATATACTGTCTCAGGTTCTCTGACTAAATCTCTTAACATCATATCTTGTAATCCATCTAGACATTGTAACTTTCTCTTAATATCTAGGGCCGCCTGCTCGATAAAGGCCATTGCAACAGATGCCTTTTGGTCCTCTGCCTGAGGATCAAAAGAGGTATATTTCCTTTATGCTTCCATAATTCTCTCCTGAGACATACAGGGAGACTCATTAGGCCCTTGGATAATCTCTCTTACATTGGCCAAATTAGTCGGCCCTCTGGCGGTCGCTTGGTGACCCGCTATACCCGCTATTAGAGCCCGGCGATAAGTGGACAGATGCTACCTACCTTCAAAGTTGTTGGGTTCCCAGTTGGGACGGTTCATTGGCCCGTAGGGACGGAGAGGGAGCATCACAGGGGATTCTGAGTTTTCTATTATCCATCACCGCCGGGTTCCTTTAGGTGGCCCTGCTTCCTCCAGGGGAGGAGGGGCTGCTGCTACTGCAGGGAAGTCCCCTGGAGGGCTTGAGTCTGGCCCAATTGCCTCTAGCAGCTGAGAGGCTGAGTCAGTGGAGGGAGGATCATCTGGAACATGTTGGGGGTTGGGGAGCGAGGGTAGAGAATGAGGAGGGGGAAGAGTATCCAGTCTTGTGACTCAGGGAGAATGGTGGGGAGAGCGGGAGTTGTGGAAGGTTTGAATGATATAATCATGAGGGAAGGGGTATATGTCTGTTGATCTGGGTGGCCACTTGGCCCCAGCTAAAAGACAATATCTCTGACTTTTCGGATTAGAGGGAAGTGGAAGGATCCTTCTGGTGGCCATCCGACTCCCAGGATGGGCCATTCTGAAGCTCAGAGAGTCTGCCAGCTCTGGCGTTTTACTGAAAAAGAAAGATTCTGGGCCCTTGAGCGGACATCAGTCCAATGATCAAGGGTCAGGGACAGAGGCATAGAAGTGCTTTGTCCCATAATGGAAGTTACTCAAACAGGGACAGTGAAGACACAAACTCGACACACACAATGACAAACAGTAAATGTTTACCATGAGTCCAAGACAATGATTAGAACTGAGTAACTGGCAAAACCTGATGGGTTAGACAATAAATACAGACAGTAAACTCAACCTGAGTTCAGGACAATGAACAAAACTGAGTAGCTGGCAAAACCTTTTGTGCTGGAAAACCGAATCCTGAAGCAAAATATAACCCAGTTGAGGAAACTACTATTCCTTGATTTCCCTAGTCCTCTGGAGTGCCCCCAGGGACGTGACCTTTGGCTCTGTGACACTTCTGTCAGCCAACATAGGAGAGACCTAATGCCCTCATCCACAGCAACTTTGCCACGCCTTAAACGGAAACCCAAAACAAGAAACAGGCGCCTTACTTACCCTAAGAGAAGTCAGTTGGCGTCTTTTGTCCGCTGCTGCCGAATATCTCACCTGGGGCCTCCAGATGAAAAGGTGGGGCGAAGGTCGGAGAAAAACACCACCAAGAGACTTTCTCATGAAACAGAAAAGGGTTTATTGGGGGTCCAGCATTCTGGGGCTCAGAGCTCACATCAGAAAAGCAAACAACAAAGAGCCCAGAGAACAATTTGAGCAGAGTTTATATACATTCTTTAGAGAGGGCAGGGACTTTACATACATCATAGCCTCCTTTAGCAAATTACCATGTACCCTGGGAAAATCAAATAACAACTCCAAAACATGATTAGCACATTCATTGGCGGGAACAGGTCGGGCAGGGGGTGATTGGTCAGCCCTGTGAAGGGGTAGACATTTAAACTGATTGGTTGAAGCCCTGAGATGTATATGTGCTGAGCTGCACGGTTTCTGGGAAGGGGTTGTTAAGTAACAAGGTCGTCTGTGAAGATTTCAACTCACATCTAATGGACACATCAAAGAATTGTCTTTACTGACTCAGGAATTTCAGGTTCTCAGTGCAGCTTGTAAACTTTACAAAACCTGGTTCTTTATGTTTCAATTTCAATTTCTTTTATTCTTTCTGAACTTTACAAAGGAAGGCCAGAGACTTCATCCACAATGGCTGCTCTTTTTGCCATTTTGGTTTTGGATGCATGCATGGGATCCTTTTTAGATCCATTTTGTGCTGATATTCTAAGCCACAGCCTCACACAGGGTCAAGAGGCTGATTAAGACACATCCCTTTCCAAAGCAATTACTTCTCTGAGGTCAGTTACAGAACTTAGTCTCTGAGCAGAATCACACCAGAGTTCAAGCCCAGATGGACCCAGTCATCTCTTCCAACCGCCACACAAATGACCACAATTAAAACCAAAACACTCCCCCAAGGCCCTCATCTTTTTTCATATATACACTCATCATAACGTCTGGCTGGAGGTTTCCATGAATGGCGCAGTCCAAGAGAGTGTCCAAAATAAGCTCACTTGCCCCTCATTTGCCTAACCTCAGGGAAGCCTGGACACCCTTCCAGTGAACCAGAATTGATCACATAGGTCTGCCGTTAATACTGCTCTGGTTCTCCAATTTGATGCCTACTGACTGTCAGGTATAGATTCCTTATGTGATTTGGAGTCATGAGAAAACTGAAGCACCTCTGCAGGGATTGGAAGAACTCATTTGACACAAAAGATCACTATTCTCACTTGATGGACACCAGGAAAATAACAGAGGAAGGTGAGAGACTTCATCCACAATGACTGATATTTTTGCCATTTTGGTTTTGGATGCACACATTGGATCTTTCTTTAGATCCATCAGGCACTGAGAATCTAAGCCATAGCTTCACAAAGGGCCAAGAGGCTGATTCAGACACATCCCTTTCCAAAGTAATTAAGCAAAGAGCCACAGGTGATGCCCATTTATTTCCATTTTAAAACTGTTTTCTTCAGGCTTCACAAAGGGTGGCCTGAGGCAAAGACCTTCCTGACACTCAGGACAACAGAACAATAGGTTAGCAAAAGGCCCAAAGCATGGTTTCTCCACTGAGACTTTCCTGGTCACACTGATATCTGAGTTTTCTGAGATGCTCGCCATTCCCTTCAGCTAACCAGTACATGGCCATGTCACAGAGCTTGGAGGTGGTACATATCTTTGACACAAAAATATGAGCCTATTCTGGAGAGTGGCCAAAATTCAGGAAGAAAACAGGAAATTAAGAAGGTTGTATGTGTTGCCTTTCTATAAGGCGAGCCACAGTCCATTCATAAATTGGGAAGAATGAATGCTGGGAAGCTTTCTACTAGACAGGACACATCTATGGATGCATGCTCTTTTCTAATGTCTACAACCACAGACACACTGGGATAAACAGACCTAGAAACACTCACCTTGTCAAAGGACTTTCTAGAAACAGTTCACTCCAAACCAAACAAACAGCCTTTCCTACCTATTCTCAGAACATGAGACAAAACCACAAACTCACAACCACACTCAAAAAGTCACCTCCTTCCCCCAAGTAAGTCTGTGACTATCCGAAGTGTCCTCTGACTAGTGGGCCATACTATGTTTCCCCAAAATGGCCTGTCCTGTCTCAGATCTGTTCTCCTTGTCCAACTCTGTGAAGTTGTCAGGAGCCTGTGCTGACCACTACCTGCTGTCTCAGGAAAGGCCCATTTTCAGAGGTCTACTTAAATTTGGCCATCCTCAAATCTTTAGGTACCAAGAAAGACAGACTCTGTCCTTGTTAAATCCAAACAAGTGAGCCTACTGGGAATGGGACGGGTACTGGCTCTTTGTGCCTGGCTTCCTGGATCCCAAGTTCAGAGAGTTCGATCCCCCAAGAAGTGAGGTAGGTCAATTCCTTCAAGAACAGAATGAGGTCACTGCCTTGGCAACCACTTTGTCCTAACAGTTGCATTCAAGGGTCCCTTGAGATGGAGGCTGCCACTACTTCCTGTGACACTTTCAGAAGTTTGAATTGTATATCAACCATAGACACCCAGGAGAAGCTCTCCACACAGGGTTGGTTTGGTCCATCTTCTTTATATCAAGAGGAGAGAGGCTGATTCAGATACATCTCTTCATGCTGACTAGGTTGTTTGCCTTGGAAGATGACTTTTGCTCTCTCAGGCCCTTCATAGCTGCCTAAATCTTCTCCAGGGATCATTTCTGCATCAACCTTTGAGGTTCTCAGCAGGTGGAAGATCCCGTACATTCCTGTATTGTAAGACCAACTCTGTCCCTGCTCTTCTGCAAAGTTAGATTGAGGAACAGTGTATGGTTAGGGTTAATAACATATTCTATTTGGGTTAGGAATTATTCTGCTGGACAAATAATGGTATTGGGTACCTGCGATATTCACAAGAATATATAGGTGAAATATAAGTATGAAACCAAAATTCTAGGTACGATTTGAAGCCAGAAGGACATTGGGCCCTTTAGTGGTATACTTAGTTTTGAATTATGTTCTGCACAGATGTCTCAGGTAAATCAATATGCAATGGCATAGGACCTTGTACCTTGGATGATTGAATGTTCAAGAGAACATCCAGTCAAAAAGGAATAGTCGGTAGGAATAGGAAGATGGTCAGTAGGTTTAGAAAAAAGAGTGAGTATAGGATTTGGACAAAAGGTTCATTAGCAATAGGGTTTCGGGTAGAGAGTGAAAGTAAATATGAGCACATATAAAGAGTCAGTCACAATGATGAACTGGGGAAAAATATGTAGGAAAGCAGATATTAATAGAGACATTAGGAAATCAGACAAAGTATAATGTGAGTGATAGGATTAGGCATTTTCAATATGGTTGAGGTGGAATATATAATCTTAGGAAGAAAGAAATATGTAGTCACCAATAGGATTGACATTTGAGAGCATTAGGCAACCAGGACATGGTTGTTTTTAGTAATCCATGCTCACTTTTCATTTTGCTTTGGTGAAAGGTTAATAAAATAGGTATTTGTCACTTCCTGTTTTTCTTTATGCTTAACAAAACACTGTTGAAATCTTGAGAACTGTTTGCTAATTTTGTTCCCAAAATGTGCTGTCCCCAACTGCCAAACTGCAGAGTGTACTCCCTCACCTGGTTGCACAAAAACTGCCCACTTGCCCTGACCCATCAATTAATTTCCCTCCCTGCCCTCTCCAAAAAATTATATAAGCTCTGTTTAAGTTGTTCTCAGGGCTCTCTGCTCTAGTCAAGTGAGCTCTGAGCCCCAGCATGCTGGAACCCCAATAAACACTTTGCTGTTGCTGAGTGAAAATGGTATACTGTTCTGTACTTAAAAGACGCTTTCTTTTGCTTGCCTCTGCATAAAGATAGTCAGTTGCTGTTTGCTTTCGAGTGGGTAGACCCAGATAACGGAACTTCTGGTCAACTAACTTGGACTAGACTCCCACAGGTGTTCAAAACCTCCCCCAGTCTCTTTGATGAAGCCCTCCACAGAGATCTCAACAACTTCCGAATTATGCACCCCAAAGTCACCCTGCTTCAATATGTGGATGTCCTGCTACTGGCAGCTAACAACAAGGAAAACTGTGAGTCTGGGACCCAAGCACTATTATCCAAGCTTGCTCAACTCGGGTATAGAGCTTCTGCCAAAAAGGCCCAAATTTGCCAGCAAGAAGTAATCTTCCTGGGTTATTCCCTTAGGGGCGGAAATGATGGCTCACTGAGCCCAGAAAACAAACCGTTGTGCAGATACCACCTCCATCTAACAGGAGACAACACAGAGAGTTTCTTGGGACTGCTGCCTTTTCAGGTTATGGATACCTGGGTTTGTGTTCTTAGCTGCTTCTTCATACCCGTTGTTAAATAAGGATGCCCAATTCCAATGGACCCTTGAGCACCAGCAAGCTTTTGATAACATTTAAGAACACTGACACTGAACTCCTCAACTTCACTGAGCCCAGCCTGCAATTTCAGAAAGCCCTACACTACGTTAAAAATGTACATCAACTTACTTACCTTGGTTCAAAGAAACTGCAGGCATTCCTGAAAGATCAGGAACAGAGATTTCGACTAACTTACTCACAGTGAAAAAAAATAACTGAACGGGTAACAAAAGCCTGTCAGTTCTGTCAATTGGTTAATGCTTACCCTTCCAAGCTTCCTGCAGGAAAGCACCTACGATGAACCAGACCAGGACAATTCTGGGAAGTAGACTTTACTGAAATTAAGCCAGCAAGGTATAGACTTAAATATCTCCTAGTCTTTGTAGATAAATTTTCAGGATGGATTGAATCCTTTCTCACAAAAAAAAAAACAAAAACAAAAAAAAAAAAAACCGGCTCAAACGGTGGTCAAGAAGATCCTGAAAGATATTAAGATATTTTTTCAAGACAAGGCCTGCCTAAGGTAATAGGGTCTGATAATTGAACGGTGTTCATGGCCCGGGTAAGTGAGGGCTTACCCAGGACCCAGAGTATTAATTGGAAGTTACATTGTGCTTCTAGACCCCAGAGCTCAGGACAGGAAAAAAAAATAAATTGAACCATTAAAGAGACCTTAACGAAATTAAGCTTAGAGACCGGCATAAAATATTAGACTATGCCCCTGCCTTATCCACTGTTTCATGCAAGAAATACTCCCTCTGTTTCTTTGTGTAAACTCACCCCCTATGAATTTCTCTATGGTGCACCTCCTCCAGTAAGGCATGTAACCCCAACTCTAAGACCTAACGATGCCTTCCACACCCCCTTGCTTGACAGAATTAAATCTCTTGAAAGAACTCAATGATACCGGTGAAAACAGCTGACAACTGCCTTGCAACCTGGGGACAAGGGGACTCCACATTGATATCAAGTAAGGGACTTCATCTACATAAGACAACATCAGGTGTCATCCCTGGAACCCTGCTTGAAAGGACCATACCAGGTGCTAATTATAACACCTACAGCGGTTAAAGTAGACGGAAACACTTCCTGAATCCATGCCTCTCATCTCAAGACTGCGCCGTGTCCAGACTCTGTCTGGAAACTGGGAAAGACTGGTAACCATTTCAAATTGCATATTCGCTATGTGGATAAGGCTGTAGACTCTCCCCTTGGCCACCAGTACACCTAATGCTCATCAGCCCGTTCAGCAGCGATGGCTTATCACAAATCCTACTAGACAAGAAGTATGCTCTAACTCGTATACAGCTCCCTTAGGGACCTGGTGGCTAGCTCTCCACCCAGACATTTGTCAGCTGGCTATAAGTCTTTCCTATTAGGATATCGCTGATGAAAATCCCACTAAAATTCAATTAAATCCCTTCCATACCATAGATAATGGAAACAAACATTAGGGATTTAGGGACATGTGAGCCAGATGCAGCTTGGCTAGACTAGATTAGTATGTTTGCCCAGCAGACTATCAAAGCCACAAACAGCCATGGCTGTGTGGAGGGAAAGCCAACTTCTTCTGTAAGTGATGGGGATTTGAGCATACAGGGGCAGCATGGTGGAACGCAAAATCCTCATCAAATTCAGTACAAAGCATTGGCCATATTACCAATTAGACAACCAAAACTGATGGCCCCCAGAGGAGTCTCTAGATCCTCAAATTCTGTGTTACCTTTTTAACTTCTGCAAGTGCTCAAGAGGATGAAAGGAAATTCCCCTATGTGGAGGCCTTTTACCTCCTTCGCTCACTTCCTGAACTATGCATCTCCAATAGATCCTCACCCTCAGGCTTCTGCTCCAGACTCTCTACTGTCAGTCCCACCTCAGCAACCTGATTTCTCTCCTCCAGTTACTAGATCAAAAACCCAAACCTCCGCCAGTTCTCAGATCATTGCTCCCTTGCTGAGGTAGCAGGTACTGAGGTACCCCTCTAAACACTCACTCCTCTCTTCTCCTGTCAGTGCCTACACCCGGTCTCCCCAGGTCCTCTTACCAGGTAACCCAAAGCTCAAACCAGCTGAGAAGAGCCCTCAGACCCCTATCCAAGATGTAATAAAAATGGCCTTTAAAATTGCTTTGTCATCATTGAAAACAGGTTACTAAGAATTTAAAATCCCTCCCAGGCTTTCTGGGATACTCACTCCCGTCTTCCCTTCTGTTCTACCTGTTCTACTGCTCAAGATTTTGTTCCTAGGAAAATCCCAAACCCCTTTTCCATTATGCTTTTACATCTCTCTTTTCTCATTCTCAGATCCCCGGAGCTGCTCTCATTCCTCGCCTTCCCCGTCTTTCCCCTCTATACCAGGCCCACAGAAAAATCTTAACTGAACTTCTCCAGAAGTCTTCACCATGGATGACTTTAGAACTTTCAGCAAAAGAGTCCCTATAAAAGAGTTCAGTGTAGATAAACTTGCTCTTTTTCTGTTGCCCTGTTATACTTGGCCACTGCTTGGAAAAATCAGCACTTCTATGCTAGACAACCCCTTAATAGTTTTTCACACAATATGTGAAGAAGGCCTCTGGCCTTGAGCTGGGGCTTCACAGAGATGGCTACATTTCTAAAATAAAAAATACCAACTGGGCTTCATGGTAACAGCTGAAGGAGGATAAAAGAAAAGGAAGAAAAAGCTCTCCCCCTCCCAGGTGTCCTTGAAAAGTTAACTTGCCCAGAACAGAGGAAATAACAGAAAAAAAAATCTTTTTGTGAAGTTCTGCCGACTGTGAACTTCTGAGCCCCTTTTCTTTCATGTTGGGTACAAAATTCTGAAACTACCTAAACTTGGGGTTCAGGGCGTTAATTGATTACAACAGAAGCAATGCACTCTGAATCCGGTTGCAACCAAATAGCACTGTTTCCCTGTTTTCGGTGCTATCTTAGGTGCCTTGCCTTGTCTGTCCCTACAACAGTATAATTCTAAATACTTAAACATTGTTTATGTTTTCATGAAATGGTCAACAGATGTGATTAATTGTGTAATGGTGCAGATGTTTCCCAGAGTGCTCTATAATGATGCAGGTTCATTTGAAATTCAAACAGGCGGGCATAAAACACGGTTCCGCTGGGAACATATATCCCTAACTTTAGCCATCCTATTAGGAATAGGAGTTGCTGCAGGGGTGGGCACAGAAACCCCTGCCCTAGTCCATGGGACACAACAAATGACCCAATTAGTAGCAGCAATAGAACAAAACTTAAAGATAGTAGAAACCTCCATCACAGCTTTGCAGGAATATTTATCCTCTCTGTCTGAAGTTGTTTTACAGAACAGTCGAGGGTTGGACCGCCCATTCATGAGAGAAGGGGGCCTTTGTGCTGCATTGAGGGAAAAATATTGTTTTTATGCCGACCATACTGGAGTTGTAAAAAAAATCTATGAGTAAATTAAAAAGACACCTTGAAGAGCGTCACTGAGAGAGGCCCAAAAAGGGTGGTTTGATTCTGATCCATACATTCCCTCTGGTTAACTACGTTTTTATCAACCATGGCCGGTCCAATAATAATCCTCATATTACTGCAAAGTATAAAACCCTGTTTGCTCAAACGTGTAATTTTTTTTCTCCAAGCTCAAATTGGACAAGTTAAACTTATGGTAATAACCCACTTGCAGACATAGAATGTGACACCAGCCTTGATCACTTTTATAATTATAAGTAGCCAGAAGAAGAAGTGGGGAATGAAAGGTTAACAAAATAGGTACTTGTAACTTCCTATTTTTCTGTATGCTTAACAAAACACTGTTGAAATATTGAGAACTGTTTGCTAATTTTGTTCCCAGAATGTGCTGTCCCCAACTGCCAAATTGCAGAATGTATTCCCTCACCCGTTTACATGCAAACCGCCCACTCACCGTGACCCATCAATAAACTTCCGTCCCTGCCCTTTCCAAGGAAAGAATATAAGCTCTGCTTAAGCTGTTCTCAGGGCTCTCTGCTCTATTTCTGTGAGCTCTGAGCCCCAGCATGCTTGACCTCCAATAAACCTTTTGCTGTTGCATGAGACAGTCTCTTCGTGGTCTCTACCTCTGATGCTCGCACGAACATTACTTGAATGATTGAATGTATAAGAGAAAATCCAGTCAAAAAGGGATAGCCAGTAGGATTAAGAAGATAGTCGGTAGGTATGGGAAGAAGACTGAGTATAGGATTTGGAACAAAAGTTCTTTAGCAATAGGGGTTCTGTTAGAGAGTGAATATAAATGTCAGCACATGAGAACAGTCACAATAATGAACTGAGGAAAATATGTAGGAAAGCAGATAATAAAAAGACATTACTAAATCAGGCAAAGTATAAAGTGAGTGATACAATTAGACATTTTCAACAGGGTGAGTTTGAATATATAATCTTAGGAAGAAACAAATATGTAGTCACCAATAGGATTGACATTTGAGAGCATAAGGCAACCTTGACATGGATGATTTTTGTAAACCATGCTCACTTTCTATTTAGGCTTTGGTACAATCTAAGTGTGACCTTTGCATTTGTGTCCAGAATTTTACTGTGATAAAATATATATGTAGATCTGGTGACACAAGTATTTCTTCCACCATTTCTGGGAGCAATATTTTGAAGGCATATAAATGGGTATTGGGTGTACAAAGAGGTGTACACTGTGTCCATGAATATAGAGATAATGCATGAATAGACCATACAGTGAATAAATAATATAACTGTTTCCACTTTAAATTATGGATTGAATTGATATTTGAAAATATATAAGAAATCTTATATTGATTTACAATCATTCATTCTAACCAGTTATACATCTAATATTAATATAATGGTTATGGTTTATCATGAAGATATGTTAGTTTTGCTTCAAAAGCGATTATGGAAATCCAAAATAATGTGTTTGGATAGAGTCAGTCACAATGCTGGCAATATGTGAACAAGGCCTCTGGCCTCAAATTGAGGCTTCACAGAGATGGCTACATTTCTAAGATAAAGAAGTTACCAACTGGACTCCATGGTAACAGCTGGCAGGGAGAAAAAAGAAAGAGAAGAAAAAAGCTCTCCCCCTCCCAGGTGTCCTTAAAATGTTAACTTGCCCAGAACAGAGAAAAAAAAAAAACAGAAACAAAAACTGCTTTCTCTGAACTTCTGCAGACTGTGAACTTCTGAGCCGCTCCCTTACATGTTGGGTACAAAATTCTGAAACAACCTAAACTTGGGGTTCAGGGAAGTAACTGATTACAACAGAAGCAATGCCCTTTAAATCTGGTTGCAACCAAATAGGACTGTTTCCCTGTATTCGGTGCTATCTTAGGTGCCTTTCCTTGCCTTGTCCATCCCTTTTCTCATTTAAAGACCAGTCACGAAACATGGAGAAATACATGTGTTCTGAAGCAGAAAGTGATTGATAGTGAAACAAATGCCTATAAATTTCCTAACTTGTGGATGAAATTTATATCCTATGATGTGCATTAATTGAAGAAATACTAATCTACCAGTGTTGAATAAAAATGAACGTCAAAATACACATCATGTCCAATTGGAATCTACTTGCATTAATATTAAACTGGGTCAGTTACTGTAGAAATATTAGGATTCTTATGCACCATTCACTGAAGTTAGTTTTCAGTACTAGGAAACAAATATGTATTTCAGGTGAATGAATATTTCTAAGAATAATCTTGTGAAAAGTTGATTATAAATCCACATACATGAATATGAATGAATTTGATGAGTGTAAAATAAGACACATATTTCATTTTTTGAAAAATCTGGAGAGTGTATATATATATATATATATATATATATATATATATATATATATATACATACACACACACACACACACATTAAAAACAGCAATATATATGCCAATTGAAATTTATAATGAAATATATATCATCGACAGATAGAAAAA
>NW_027512681.1:300000-410319 GCF_048772815.1 Callospermophilus lateralis | reverse complement strand
CGAGTGGACGGATGTCCCCTGTCATGGGCTGTGTAAAATACGATCCGGCACTGATTGTTATCTAGAATGACTTCTGCCTGAACTACTATTGGAGAATTGTTGCTGAAATACTGCGGTTTTTATACCAGTAAACTGGAATGAAGGTAATTTCAGGCTGCAAAGGAATACATTGATTTTACTAACTGGTTTTTGGAAAACACTGCCATGAAAAATTATCAATATGTTCATAAAGGCATCTACATGTCTCTTCACAAGGGTTTTACTTAATGGGGGAGGTGGTGAGGTCTGGATATAAGTGAACTGTCCATTAGTAGGTAGAACAATATCATGGGAATCAGAGTGCACATTCCGGTTTGACCTCAATCTAGGTAACATGGATTCATTTCTGTGTAATAGGCCTGCTTCTGAAAAACACAATGTAGAGCTCCAAAAGCAGAACGATACTTTCAGAATACCATGTTATGTTTTTTTTTGTAAATAGACAGACAGATAGATATACAGAAATCAAAAATCTGAAAACGGTCTGGAAGTGTACATTTCTATAACTTACAATGTCAGTAGTGGGGGATTAATAGCAGATCAAGAAGACTGTATCTGCATGAGAAATGGTTCAATTTTTGAAAGAGTTTTTTAAATGAAAATGGACAAAAAATTTAAAGGGTTACAGTAAGTGTTGAGGAGTGACTTGGCAAAAGGAGCACAGAGGTGAGAAAGAATTAAGTAGAGTTCAGTAGAACCAGGTATAATTTCTGTACACATGACTCCATGAACAGGAGCAAAGGGGACACTTAAAGAAATCATAGGACTAAGGAGAGATCAGGATTAGGAGGGTTTGTACTAGTCTAGAAATGCTGACCTGAAAACCAACTAAAGTTTCAACTCCTTCTTTTGAGGAACATTAGCTGTGCCGTGCTTTTCAGAAATGACTTGTCATAACTGATTGATGCCCATGTTAGCAACTCTTCTGAAATTACGTTGAAAGTAGACTAATGTGAGAGTTTCTCTTTAGAGAGAATTCAAATTACTTGCATAGGAAGTGGCAGCAGGTCTGGGGATGTTGTAGCTCAGTGGCAGTGACCTTGCCTAGCTTGGGGCTGGCCTGCCATGGACTTTCACCCCAAACACTTGCAAGAAAAGAAAAGGGAGGGAAGGGAGAGAGAAAGTTGGAAGGGAGGAAGGCAAAGTTGGAGGGATGGATGGAGGTACAAAAGAAGGAAGAAGAAAAGGAGAAAAACCAGGAAGGCGGGAAGGAAGCAAGGAAGGTAGGAAATAGGGAGAGCACAAGGGCAGAAAAAGGACTGAGTCACTCAAACAAAAGGCAAGGGACACAAAGACCAATATAGGCCATAAAAGCTGTTTGAACGGTTTAGTCAGCTTTAGAATTTGAGTGACATCAAACTGAATGTTATTATGACTGGATGGAATCTTCCTACTAACCCCGCCTTGGCCTGGCCTAAACCAAATCAAGGGGTGGGTGGCATGGAGAGGAATTCTCTCTGGCTGGAGTGGGAGGGACCTAAACATGTGGCACTTGAGGATGCACTGGGTAGGGAAGGGGACAAGACTCCCCTGATGGGCAGTTGAGACAACAAGGCTCCTGGGAGCCCCTGATCATGGCTCCCACCGCCATACGCACACCACCCACCATACGCTCAGCCCCTGAAGGGGCTCACAGTGGTCTGCTCCGTTGCCTGGTGCAGGTTGGAGTTCCTGACCAAACACCTGAGTGTCCACAGCCTGTGTTGGCCTGCCTGGGCAGGCTGTGGTTGTGGTGGCAAGAGCCAAAGCTGTCTTGGCGTGATGGAGGAGCCAAGGGCTGCCTCTCAGCCATACTAGTGGGTGGTTCTGGAAGAAGCACCCAGGGTTGTGGCAGCATTGTCCGAAGACATGAAGCCAGGCCATCTTCCTTCTGGCTTTTTGGGAGTTGATGATGTGTACAGCTCTTGGATTTTTTGCTGTTCTCTCACTTTTCTGGAGAGCTTTTCAGTCGGTTAGTAGCAGGCTTTACGTGGGAAGAGAAAAAAGGCTGGCTCTAAATCTTGCTGGACTTATTGAGGCAAAATGTGGACTTCTTGATAAAGTGAGCCTTGTTGAAAAAGAACATAAAGGCTTAGACTCATCTTTAAAGGATTGCAGGTTTGAGAAGGGTTCAAGGGAAGCACAACAGCTGGAGGCAACCTACGAAAAGCTGCATAGGTCTGAATCCAGCCATGGCGTTGAAATGCTCTTTCTAGAAGAAGAGCTCAAAGCACAGAAGGCTAAACATGGTCAACAGGATGAAACGATGGCGCATCTATCAAGAGGGATACAGTCCCTCCAAGGTGAATCTGAATCCCTCAGATCACAAATAGCTGAAGCCAAAACAAACTGGAGACTCTTTCAAGTGAATGAGGAAGAACTGAAGCTGGCAATCAAAGAGGTTTTGAATGAAGGATCCCTACTTCCGCAAACGCAGAGACCAACAATACAAGGAGAAGCTGAAGCACAGAGGGAACAAGGAGGTGTCCAATATAAAGCAAAAATCATATTAGAGGACTCTAAAGTAGCTGGAGAACAAGTTCTAAGGGACACCAAAAATCACATGGAGTCTCTGAGTGAATGCTTGCTGAAGACGAAGGATAGATCTTCTCCAAGCCTGGGAGCCCAAAGGGATGGTGGTCACCTGGAACTGGGAAAGACGAGTGAACCCGAAATTGGTGCTCACTTGGAGGATGAGTCCAAAGGAGCTTTGAGGAACCTGGTTTATGGTGATAAGCTAAAGGCCTCCTTAGAAATCTTGGAAGGAGGAAGAAATCAAAAATGTACTTTCTCATCTGAAGTGGAGAAAACCACGGAAGACCTTACAGAACACCTTAAAAGTCTGCAGACTGAACAGGCATCCTTGCAGTCAGAAAATGCACAGCTGCAAAGTGAGAATGAGACCCTACAGAAGAACTTGAAAGTCATGATGGAACGCTATCAAGAAAATACGATGAAACTGCACAGGAAATTAAGAGGGGAGGAAAACTACCGGGTGGAGCAAGAGGAGAAACTTTCCAAAGTCGAAGAAAAGATGAGCCATACAATAAAAGAGCTGGAGACCTACAGAAAGAGAGCCCAATATCTTGAAGAACAATTGCAGAGTACCATTCATTCCTGTCTGGGGAAGATTATTTCCTCTGAGAAAGATGCACATGCCAGTGAGTTGGCAGCTCGGATTGCTGAAAGAAACCTCAGCTATTTCAGGAAACAAAATGCACGCAACAGACAAAAATTAACTGAGAAGGAGCTGAGATTTGAACTTGTAGGAAAAGATCCGTATGATGCACTGGATGTTTCCAACTCAGCAATGGGCAGAAAGCCTTCTCCGAATGGGCCATCACCAATAGGTCACCCTTCATCTGAAAGGAGACCTCCTCATTTTGAAAAGAGTGGTCCACTCACACTCTCACCTTTCACTCCAGTGGGAGGAGGAAGAGGGTCAAGGGGCCCTGGAGAATCCTCTGGACCATGCGACTAGCAGTAAAGGAAGAGAATCCAGCTGTCATAAGTTCACTGATTTTCAGAGAGCACCTTCTCAGACTGGGCCCCTCTCTCCTCCAGGGGAACAGGCCAGCAGGCTGATGATCCCTCCGCCAGGCCAACCATATTCTTCTGATGCACGTCTTCCTCTGCAAAGGCAAGATAGGTTTTACTCAATTTGTGGTAGAGCATCGGGACCAGCAGAACACAGAATTCCTAATATGCCTCCTTTGGACTCTGATGTGCCTGATTCACCTCTCCATGCTGAAAACCAAGCAACTGGCTCTGGCTCTGTGTTGGCACCTTTCCCTCCAGTCAGAGGTGCCTTGTTTCCAGTTGACCCAAGGAGTCAGTTCCTGAGAAGAGGACCTTTTTTTTCCTCCACCTCTCCCAGGAAACTTGTCTGGGAACCTGGAGATTATTTCCACCTGTCCCACCACCCACTCCATTTCCAATGTGATGTGTCTATGCAGGGAGGGGGTTTTCCTCACAATCTTCCCCCAACAGCTGGAATTCAGCCCTCTACACCCCCATTCTGAAAGTACAAGTGAGTTCCCTGAAGGGTTCCTTCCACCTGCAAATGAGCCTGTTACTCAACATCCAGAACCAAACAAGAAACCTCATGCTGTTGCTCTCTCTTCAAATGTAATTTGACTTATCTCTCATTTTTAGTTTTTAAGTAACTGCTTTTACATCAGTAATTGACTATACTTTGGCTCCAATTGAAGCTCAATGAAACAATAATTCTTAAGATAGTATTTTGTAAATAAAGATGGTTTACGTAGGAATCTTCTGAGTAAATTATTCCTATTTTATTTTATTCCAGAGAACAGCATTTAATCTGATGAAGCCACTCTTACATAAACAAGAATGGGAGTTCTAGGTACTTGTAATCTAGCTGATGGAAATATCTTTGAAACTCCCAAAAAAGAAGTGCATTTAGTATGACTGTAGCAAATGTAAAGTGACTTTAGGCTTAATGAAGAATTGTCACTGATTTACAGACTGGTTGGGCATTTCAGCTAGTTTTTCCATATCAGAATAACTAGAGCATGGGAGGACTAAAGGAGAGAACACAACTAAACATGTCAGGGAAACAGGAGATCTCAACTACAAAGAAAAATGAAGACCTCTTGTTTATATTGGTTGCTCAAAACATTACATAGCTCTTGAGATACCATATTTCCTACATTAGATTCAAGTGAGTTATGAACTCCCATTTTCACCCCATATACAGATTGCACAATCACATTGTTTACACATCCACATTTTTACAAAATGCCATATTAGTAACTGTTGTATTCTGCTAACTTTTCTAGCCTCTACTATCCCCCCTCTCCTGCCCTCCCATCTTCTCTCTCTATCCCATCTGCTGTAATTTAATGCTTGGGAATTGGAAACCACACTTTAAACTCACTCTCCTCCCCTTTTTCCCTTCTGTCAAATTACTCATCATCTTCTTCTATTTTTCCTCCTCCTCCTCCTCCTTATACCTTTAATTCATTCATCATACACTCATGCATTGGTTCATTCATTCCTTTCACATATGGTGTTGGGGATCCAACTCAGGACCTTTGAAAGTGTGAAGCCAGCACTCTAGTGCTGAGCCAAAACCCCAGCACCTGTCTTTTTGATTTTATGATGTTTATATGAAATTCAGAATCGCATTCTGCTATGGTTCATGGATATGTGGATTGACCTAGTCCTTGTTTTCTGGGAGACTTTTGGAAAATATACATGAATTATTAGGAGATTGAAATGAAGAAACAAAGAGGAAATTCCTCAATTTCTTATTCTTAGAGTCCATACTCTGACTCTGCCTACCTACTGTAAAAACTTTTAAACCCTTACTCCCCATTTCTATATCATGGCAAACAAGTGAACATTCACTGCCCTACAACAAACCAGAGAACTCACATTGAACAATGTTTCCCCAGTAGAGACCAAGACACAATACTTATTTAAAAAATACCCTAGTTATGAGTTAGTAGGTAAAGCTTTATTTGAGTGTTAAATGTGCTCTAATTATGTGTTTGTGTGTTTGTTGTTGTGTGTGGTGTGTGGGTGTGTGTGCTTGTGTGTGAAACAAGCACTGAGGTGTAAAATAAATGCAGGATTGCAACGGCCTTCTTAAAAATAAGAAGCAACTTTATCACATTTGAAGCCCAGTGAAGAATCTGCCTGATACTTAACCTACAATTAATTGAAATGTGAAAAATTCAGGCCTCGAAAAACAAAGCCAACATACATACTAAATCTAATCAGTCTGTCTCACCTGTTTTCTTATCACTCCTTTCAATAAACCTAAATTGCCAGCATAAAACATCAGTTGTTCTAAACGAGTGGACGGATGTCCCCTGTCATGGGCTGTGTAAAATACATGGACGATCCGGCACTGATTGTTATCTAGAATGACTTCTGCCTGAACTACTATTGGAGAATTGTTGCTGAAATACTGCGGTTTTTATACCAGTAAACTGGAATGAAGGTAATTTCAGGCTGCAAAGGAATACATTGATTTTACTAACTGGTTTTTGGAAAACACTGCCATGAAAAATTATCAATATGTTCATAAAGGCATCTACATGTCTCTTCACAAGGGTTTTACTTAATGGGGGAGGTGGTGAGGTCTGGATATAAGTGAACTGTCCATTAGTAGGTAGAACAATATCATGGGAATCAGAGTGCACATTCCGGTTTGACCTCAATCTAGGTAACATGGATTCATTTCTGTGTAATAGGCCTGCTTCTGAAAAACACAATGTAGAGCTCCAAAAGCAGAACGATACTTTCAGAATACCATGTTATGTTTGTAAATAGACAGACAGATAGATATACAGAAATCAAAAATCTGAAAACGGTCTGGAAGTGTACATTTCTATAACTTACAATGTCAGTAGTGGGGGATTAATAGCAGATCAAGAAGACTGTATCTGCATGAGAAATGGTTCAATTTTTGAAAGAGTTTTTTAAATGAAAATGGACAAAAAATTTAAAGGGTTACAGTAAGTGTTGAGGAGTGACTTGGCAAAAGGAGCACAGAGGTGAGAAAGAATTAAGTAGAGTTCAGTAGAACCAGGTATAATTTCTGTACACATGACTCCATGAACAGGAGCAAAGGGGACACTTAAAGAAATCATAGGACTAAGGAGAGATCAGGATTAGGAGGGTTTGTACTAGTCTAGAAATGCTGACCTGAAAACCAACTAAAGTTTCAACTCCTTCTTTTGAGGAACATTAGCTGTGCCGTGCTTTTCAAAAATGACTTGTCATAACTGATTGATGCCCATGTTAGCAACTCTTCTGAAATTACGTTGAAAGTAGACTAATGTGAGAGTTTCTCTTTAGAGAGAATTCAAATTACTTGCATAGGAAGTGGCAGCAGGTCTGGGGATGTTGTAGCTCAGTGGCAGTGACCTTGCCTAGCTTGGGGCTGGCCTGCCATGGACTTTCACCCCAAACACTTGCAAGAAAAGAAAAGGGAGGGAAGGGAGAGAGAAAGTTGGAAGGGAGGAAGGCAAAGTTGGAGGGATGGATGGAGGTACAAAAGAAGGAAGAAGAAAAGGAGAAAAACCAGGAAGGCGGGAAGGAAGCAAGGAAGGTAGGAAATAGGGAGAGCACAAGGGCAGAAAAAGGACTGAGTCACTCAAACAAAAGGCAAGGGACACAAAGACCAATATAGGCCATAAAAGCTGTTTGAACGGTTTAGTCAGCTTTAGAATTTGAGTGACATCAAACTGAATGTTATTATGACTGGATGGAATCTTCCTACTAACCCCGCCTTGGCCTGGCCTAAACCAAATCAAGGGGTGGGTGGCATGGAGAGGAATTCTCTCTGGCTGGAGTGGGAGGGACCTAAACATGTGGCACTTGAGGATGCACTGGGTAGGGAAGGGGACAAGACTCCCCTGATGGGCAGTTGAGACAACAAGGCTCCTGGGAGCCCCTGATCATGGCTCCCACCGCCATACGCACACCACCCACCATACGCTCAGCCCCTGAAGGGGCTCACAGTGGTCTGCTCCGTTGCCTGGTGCAGGTTGGAGTTCCTGACCAAACACCTGAGTGTCCACAGCCTGTGTTGGCCTGCCTGGGCAGGCTGTGGTTGTGGTGGCAAGAGCCAAAGCTGTCTTGGCGTGATGGAGGAGCCAAGGGCTGCCTCTCAGCCATACTAGTGGGTGGTTCTGGAAGAAGCACCCAGGGTTGTGGCAGCATTGTCCGAAGACATGAAGCCAGGCCATCTTCCTTCTGGCTTTTTGGGAGTTGATGATGTGTACAGCTCTTGGATTTTTTGCTGTTCTCTCACTTTTCTGGAGAGCTTTTCAGTCGGTTAGTAGCAGGCTTTACGTGGGAAGAGAAAAAAGGCTGGCTCTAAATCTTGCTGGACTTATTGAGGCAAAATGTGGACTTCTTGATAAAGTGAGCCTTGTTGAAAAAGAACATAAAGGCTTAGACTCATCTTTAAAGGATTGCAGGTTTGAGAAGGGTTCAAGGGAAGCACAACAGCTGGAGGCAACCTACGAAAAGCTGCATAGGTCTGAATCCAGCCATGGCGTTGAAATGCTCTTTCTAGAAGAAGAGCTCAAAGCACAGAAGGCTAAACATGGTCAACAGGATGAAACGATGGCGCATCTATCAAGAGGGATACAGTCCCTCCAAGGTGAATCTGAATCCCTCAGATCACAAATAGCTGAAGCCAAAACAAACTGGAGACTCTTTCAAGTGAATGAGGAAGAACTGAAGCTGGCAATCAAAGAGGTTTTGAATGAAGGATCCCTACTTCCGCAAACGCAGAGACCAACAATACAAGGAGAAGCTGAAGCACAGAGGGAACAAGGAGGTGTCCAATATAAAGCAAAAATCATATTAGAGGACTCTAAAGTAGCTGGAGAACAAGTTCTAAGGGACACCAAAAATCACATGGAGTCTCTGAGTGAATGCTTGCTGAAGACGAAGGATAGATCTTCTCCAAGCCTGGGAGCCCAAAGGGATGGTGGTCACCTGGAACTGGGAAAGACGAGTGAACCCGAAATTGGTGCTCACTTGGAGGATGAGTCCAAAGGAGCTTTGAGGAACCTGGTTTATGGTGATAAGCTAAAGGCCTCCTTAGAAATCTTGGAAGGAGGAAGAAATCAAAAATGTACTTTCTCATCTGAAGTGGAGAAAACCACGGAAGACCTTACAGAACACCTTAAAAGTCTGCAGACTGAACAGGCATCCTTGCAGTCAGAAAATGCACAGCTGCAAAGTGAGAATGAGACCCTACAGAAGAACTTGAAAGTCATGATGGAACGCTATCAAGAAAATACGATGAAACTGCACAGGAAATTAAGAGGGGAGGAAAACTACCGGGTGGAGCAAGAGGAGAAACTTTCCAAAGTCGAAGAAAAGATGAGCCATACAATAAAAGAGCTGGAGACCTACAGAAAGAGAGCCCAATATCTTGAAGAACAATTGCAGAGTACCATTCATTCCTGTCTGGGGAAGATTATTTCCTCTGAGAAAGATGCACATGCCAGTGAGTTGGCAGCTCGGATTGCTGAAAGAAACCTCAGCTATTTCAGGAAACAAAATGCACGCAACAGACAAAAATTAACTGAGAAGGAGCTGAGATTTGAACTTGTAGGAAAAGATCCGTATGATGCACTGGATGTTTCCAACTCAGCAATGGGCAGAAAGCCTTCTCCGAATGGGCCATCACCAATAGGTCACCCTTCATCTGAAAGGAGACCTCCTCATTTTGAAAAGAGTGGTCCACTCACACTCTCACCTTTCACTCCAGTGGGAGGAGGAAGAGGGTCAAGGGGCCCTGGAGAATCCTCTGGACCATGCGACTAGCAGTAAAGGAAGAGAATCCAGCTGTCATAAGTTCACTGATTTTCAGAGAGCACCTTCTCAGACTGGGCCCCTCTCTCCTCCAGGGGAACAGGCCAGCAGGCTGATGATCCCTCCGCCAGGCCAACCATATTCTTCTGATGCACGTCTTCCTCTACAAAGGCAAGATAGGTTTTACTCAAATTGTGGTAGAGCATCGGGACCAGCAGAACACAGAATTCCTAATATGCCTCCTTTGGACTCTGATGTGCCTGATTCACCTCTCCATGCTGAAAACCAAGCAACTGGCTCTGGCTCTGTGTTGGCACCTTTCCCTCCAGTCAGAGGTGCCTTGTTTCCAGTTGACCCAAGGAGTCAGTTCCTGAGAAGAGGACCTTTTTTTTCCTCCACCTCTCCCAGGAAACTTGTCTGGGAACCTGGAGATTATTTCCACCTGTCCCACCACCCACTCCTTTTCCAATGTGATGTGTCTATGCAGGGAGGGGGTTTTCCTCACAATCTTCCCCCAACAGCTGGAATTCAGCCCTCTACACCCCCATTCTGAAAGTACAAGTAAGTTCCCTGAAGGGTTCCTTCCACCTGCAAATGAGCCTGTTACTCAACATCCAGAACCAAACAAGAAACCTCATGCTGTTGCTCTCTCTTCAAATGTAATTTGACTTATCTCTCATTTTTAGTTTTTAAGTAACTGCTTTTACATCAGTAATTCACTATACTTTGGCTCCAAATGAAGCTCAATGAAACAATAATTCTTAAGATAGTATTTTGTAAATAAAGATTGTTTACGTAGGAATTTTCTGAGTAAATTATTCCTATTTTATTTTATTCCAGAGAACAGCATTTAATCTGATGAAGCCACTCTTACATAAACAAGAATGGGAGTTCTAGGTACTTGTAATCTAGCTGATGGAAATATCTTTGAAACTCCCAAAAAGAAGTGCATTTAGTATGACTGTAGCAAATGTAAAGTGACTTTGGGCTTAATGAAGAATTGTCACTGATTTAGAGACTGGTTGGGCATTTCAGCTAGTTTTTCCATATCAGAATAACTAGAGCATGGGAGGACTAAAGGAGAGTACACAACTAAACATGTCAGGGAAACAGGAGATCTCAACTACAAAGAAAAATGAAGACCTCTTGTTTATATTGGTTGCTTAAAACATTACATAGCTCTTGAGATACCATATTTCCTACATTAGATTCAAGTGAGTTATGAACTCCCATTTTCACCCCATATACAGATTGCACAATCACATTGTTTACACATCCACATTTTTACAAAATGCCATATTAGTAACTGTTGTATTCTGCTACCTTTTCTAGCCTCTACTATCCCCCCTCTCCTGCCCTCCCATCTTCTCTCTCTATCCCATCTGCTGTAATTTAATGCTTGGGAATTGGAAACCACACTTTAAACTCACTCTCCTCCCCTTTTTCCCTTCTGTCAAATTACTCATCATCTTCTTCTATTTCTCCTCCTCCTCCTTATACCTTTAATTCATTCATCATACACTCATGCATTGGTTCATTCATTCCTTTCACATATGGTGTTGGGGATCCAACTCAGGACCTTTGAAAGTGTGAAGCCAGCACTCTAGTGCTGAGCCAAAACCCCAGCACCTGTCTTTTTGATTTGATGACTGTTTGTATGAAATTCAGAATCGCATTCTGCTATGGTTTACTGATATGTGGATTGACCTAGTCCTTGTTTTCTGGGAGATATTTGGAAAATATACATGAATTATTAGGAGATTGAAATGAAGAAACAAAGAGGAAATTCCCCAATTTCTTATTCTTAGAGTCCATACTCTGACTCTGCCTACCTACTGTAAAAACTTTTAAACCCTTACTCCCCATTTCTATATCATTGCCAACAAGTGAACATTCACTGCCCTACAACAAACCAGAGAACTCACATTGAACAATGTTTCCCCAGTAGAGACCAAGACACAATACTTATTAAAAAAAATACCCTAGTTATGAGTTAGTAGGTAAAGCTTTATTTGAGTGTTAAATGTGCTCTAATTATGTGTTTGTGTGTTTGTTGATGTGTGTGGTGTGTGGGTGTGTGTGCTTGTGTGTGAAACAAGCACTGAGGTGTAAAATAAATGCAGGATTGCAACGGCCTTCTTAAAAATAAGAAGCAACTTTATCACATTTGAAGCCCAGTGAAGAATCTGCCTGATACTTAACCTACAATTAATTGAAATGTGAAAAATTCAGGCCTCGAAAAACAAAGCCAACATACATACTGAATCTAATCAGTCTGTCTCACCTGTTTTCTAATCACTCCTTTCAATAAACCTAAATTGCCAGCATAAAACATCAGTTGTTCTAAACGAGTGGACGGATGTCCCCTGTCATGGGCTGTGTAAAACACATGGACGATCCGGCACTGATTGTTATCTAGAATGACTTCTGCCTGAACTACTATTGGAGAATTGTTGCTGATATACTGCGGTTCTTATACCAGTAAACTGGAATGAAGGTAATTTCAGGCTGCAAAGGAATAAATTGATTTTACTAACTGGTTTTTGGAAAACACTGCCATGAAAAATTATCAATATGTTCATAAAGGCATCTACATGTCTCTTCACAAGGGTTTTACTTAATGGGGGAGGTGGTGAGGTCTGGATATAACTGAACTGTCCATTAGTAGGTAGAACAATATCATGGGAATCAGAGTGCACATTCCGGTTTGACCTCAATCTAGGTAACATGGATTCATCTCTGTGTAATAGGCCTGCTTCTGAAAAACACAATGTAGAGCTCCAAAAGCAGAACGATACTTTCAGAATACCATGTTATGTTTGTAAATAGATAGACAGATAGATATACAGAAATCAAAAATCTGAAAACGGTCTGGAAGTGTACATTTCTATAACTTACAATGTCAGTAGTGGGGGATTAATAGCAGATCAAGAAGACTGTATCTGCATGAGAAATGGTTCAATTTTTGAAAGAGTTTTTTAAATGAAAATGGACAAAAAATTTAAAGGGTTACAGTAAGTGTTGAGGAGTGACTTGGCAAAAGGAGCACAGAGGTGAGAAAGAATTAAGTAGAGTTCAGTAGAACCAGGTATAATTTCTGTACACATGACTCCATGAACAGGAGCAAAGGGGACACTTAAAGAAATCATAGGACTAAGGAGAGATCAGGATTAGGAGGGTTTGTACTAGTCTAGAAATGCTGACCTGAAAACCAACTAAAGTTTCAACTCCTTCTTTTGAGGAACATTAGCTGTGCCGTGCTTTTCAAAAATGACTTGTCATAACTGATTGATGCCCATGTTAGCAACTCTTCTGAAATTACGTTGAAAGTAGACTAATGTGAGAGTTTCTCTTTAGAGAGAATTCAAATTACTTGCATAGGAAGTGGCAGCAGGTCTGGGGATGTTGTAGCTCAGTGGCAGTGACCTTGCCTAGCTTGGGGCTGGCCTGCCATGGACTTTCACCCCAAACACTTGCAAGAAAAGAAAAGGGAGGGAAGGGAGAGAGAAAGTTGGAAGGGAGGAAGGCAAAGTTGGAGGGATGGATGGAGGTACAAAAGAAGGAAGAAGAAAAGGAGAAAAACCAGGAAGGGGGGAAGGAAGCAAGGAAGGTAGGAAATAGGGAGAGCACAAGGGCAGAAAAAGGACTGAGTCACTCAAACAAAAGGCAAGGGACACAAAGACCAATATAGGCCATAAAAGCTGTTTGAACGGTTTAGTCAGCTTTAGAATTTGAGTGACATCAAACTGAATGTTATTATGACTGGATGGAATCTTCCTACTAACCCCGCCTTGGCCTGGCCTAAACCAAATCAAGGGGTGGGTGGCATGGAGAGGAATTCTCTCTGGCTGGAGTGGGAGGGACCTAAACATGTGGCACTTGAGGATGCACTGGGTAGGGAAGGGGACAAGACTCCCCTGATGGGCAGTTGAGACAACAAGGCTCCTGGGAGCCCCTGATCATGGCTCCCACCGCCATACGCACACCACCCACCATACGCTCAGCCCCTGAAGGGGCTCACAGTGGTCTGCTCCGTTGCCTGGTGCAGGTTGGAGTTCCTGACCAAACACCTGAGTGTCCACAGCCTGTGTTGGCCTGCCTGGGCAGGCTGTGGTTGTGGTGGCAAGAGCCAAAGCTGTCTTGGCGTGATGGAGGAGCCAAGGGCTGCCTCTCAGCCATACTAGTGGGTGGTTCTGGAAGAAGCACCCAGGGTTGTGGCAGCATTGTCCGAAGACATGAAGCCAGGCCATCTTCCTTATGGCTTTCCTTGGGAGTTGATGATGTGTACAGCTCTTGGATTTTTTGCTGTTCTCTCACTTTTCTGGAGAGCTTTTCAGTCGGTTAGTAGCAGGCTTTACGTGGGAAGAGAAAAAAGGCTGGCTCTAAATCTTGCTGGACTTATTGAGGCAAAATGTGGACTTCTTGATAAAGTGAGCCTTGTTGAAAAAGAACATAAAGGCTTAGACTCATCTTTAAAGGATTGCAGGTTTGAGAAGGGTTCAAGGGAAGCACAACAGCTGGAGGCAACCTACGAAAAGCTGCATAGGTCCGAATCCAGCCATGGCGTTGAAATGCTCTTTCTAGAAGAAGAGCTCAAAGCACAGAAGGCTAAACATGGTCAACAGGATGAAACGATGGCGCATCTATCAAGAGGGATACAGTCCCTCCAAGGTGAATCTGAATCCCTCAGATCACAAATAGCTGAAGCCAAAACAAACTGGAGACTCTTTCAAGTGAATGAGGAAGAACTGAAGCTGGCAATCAAAGAGGTTTTGAATGAAGGATCCCTACTTCCGCAAACGCAGAGACCAACAATACAAGGAGAAGCTGAAGCACAGAGGGAACAATGAGGTGTCCAATATAAAGCAAAAATCATATTAGAGGACTCTAAAGTAGCTGGAGAACAAGTTCTAAGGGACACCGAAAATCACATGGAGTCTCTGAGTGAATGCTTGCTGAAGACGAAGGATAGATCTTCTCCAAGCCTGGGAGCCCAAAGGGATGGTGGTCACCTGGAACTGGGAAAGACGAGTGAACCCGAAATTGGTGCTCACTTGGAGGATGAGTCCAAAGGAGCTTTGAGGAACCTGGTTTATGGTGATAAGCTAAAGGCCTCCTTAGAAATCTTGGAAGGAGGAAGAAATCAAAAATGTACTTTCTCATCTGAAGTGGAGAAAACCACGGAAGACCTTACAGAACACCTTAAAAGTCTGCAGACTGAACAGGCATCCTTGCAGTCAGAAAATGCACAGCTGCAAAGTGAGAATGAGACCCTACAGAAGAACTTGAAAGTCATGATGGAACGCTATCAAGAAAATACGATGAAACTGCACAGGAAATTAAGAGTGGAGGAAAACTACCGGGTGGAGCAAGAGGAGAAACTTTCCAAAGTCGAAGAAAAGATGAGCCATACAATAAAAGAGCTGGAAACCTACAGAAAGAGAGCCCAATATCTTGAAGAACAATTGCAGAGTACCATTCATTCCTGTCTGGGGAAGATTATTTCCTCTGAGAAAGAAGCACATGCCAGTGAGTTGGCAGCTCGGATTGCTGAAAGAAACCTCAGCTATTTCAGGAAACAAAATGCACGCAACAGACAAAAATTAACTGAGAAGGAGCTGAGATTTGAACTTGTAGGAAAAGATCCCTATGATGCACTGGATGTTTCCAACTAGGCAATGGGCAGAAAGCCTTCTCCAAATGGGCCCTCACCAATAGGTCACCCTTCATCTGAAAGGAGACCTCCTCATTTTGAAAAGAGTGGTCCACTCACACTCTCAACTTTCACTCCAGTGGGAGGAGGAAGAGGGTCAAGGAGCCCTGGAGAATCCTCTGGACCATGCGACTAGCAGTACAGGAAGAGAATCCAGCTGTCATAAGTTCACCGATTTTCAGAGAGCACCTTCTCAGACTGGGCCCCTCTCTCCTCCAGGGGAACAGGCCAGCAGGCTGATGATCCCTCCGCCAGGCCAACCATATTCTTCTGATGCACGTCTTCCTCTACAAAGGCAAGATAGGTTTTACTCAAATTGTGGTAGAGCATCGGGACCAGCAGAACACAGAATTCCTAATATGCCTCCTTTGGACTCTGATGTGCCTGATTCACCTCTCCATGCTGAAAACCAAGCAACTGGCTCTGGCTCTGTGTTGGCACCTTTCCCTCCAGTCAGAGGTGCCTTGTTTCCAGTTGACCCAAGGACTCAGTTCCTGAGAGGAGGACCTTTTTTTTCCTCCACCTCTCCCAGGAAACTTGTCTGAGAACCTGGAGATTATTTTCCACCTGACCCGCCACCCACTCCATTTCCAATGTGATGTGTCTATGCAGGGAGGGGGTTTTCCTCACAATCTTCCCCAACAGCTGGAATTCAGCCCTCTACACCCCCATTCTGAAAGTACAAGTGAGTTCCCTGAAGGGTTCCTTCCACCTGCAAATGAGCCTGTTACTCAACATCCAGAACCAAACAAGAAACCTCATGCTGTTGCTCTCACTTCAAATGTAATTTGACTTATCTCTCATTTTTAGTTTTTAAGTAACTGCTTTTACATCAGTAATTGACTATACTTTGGCTCCAATCGAAGCTCAATGAAACAATAATTCTTAAGATAGTATTTTGTAAATAAAGATGGTTTACGTAAGAATCTTCTGAGTAAATTATTCCTATTTTATTTTATTCCAGAGAACAGCATTTAATCTGATGAAGCCACTCTTACATAAACAAGAATGGGAGTTCTAGGTACTTGTAATCTAGCTGATGGAAATATCTTTGAAACTCCCCAAAATGAAGTGCATTTAGTATGACTGTAGCAAATGTAAAGTGACTTTGGGCTTAATGAAGAATTGTCACTGATATAGAGACTGGTTGGGCATTTCAGGTAGTTTTTCCATATCAGAATAACTAGAGCATGGGAGGACTAAAGGAGAGAACACAACTAAACATGTCAGGGAAACAGGAGATCTCAACTACAAAGAAAAATGAAGACCTCTTGTTTATATTGGTTGCTTAAAACATTACATAGCTCTTGAGATACCATATTTCCTACATTAGATTCAAGTGAGTTATGAACTCCCATTTTCACCCCATATACAGATTGCACAATCACATTGTTTACACATCCACATTTTTACAAAATGCCATATTAGTAACTGTTGTATTCTGCTACCTTTTCTAGCCTCTACTATCCCCCTTCTCCTGCCCTCCCATCTTCTCTCTCTATCCCATCTGCTGTAATTTAACGCTTGGGAATTGGAAACCACACTTTAAACTCACTCTCCTCCCCTTTTTCCCTTCTGTCAAATTACTCATCATCTTCTTCTATTTCTCCTCCTCCTCCTCCTTATACCTTTAATTCATTCATCATACACTCATGCATTGGTTCATTCATTCCTTTCACATATGGTGTTGGGGATCGAACTCAGGACCTTTGAAAGTGTGAAGCCAGCACTCTAGTGCTGAGCCAAAACCCCAGCACCTGTCTTTTTGATTTTATGACTGTTTGTATGAAATTCAGAATCGCATTCTGCTATGGTTTACTGATATGTTTATTGACCTAGTCCTTGTTTTCTGGGAGACTTTTGGAAAATATACATGAATTATTAGGAGATTGAAATGAAGAAACAAAGAGGAAATTCCCCAATTTCTTATTCTTAGAGTCCATACTCTGACTCTGCCTACCTACTGTAAAAACTTTTAAACCCTTACTCCCCATTTCTATATCATTGCCAACAAGTGAACATTCACTGCCCTACAACAAACCAGAGAACTCACATTGAACAATGTTTCCCCAGTAGAGACCAAGACACAATACTTATTAAAAAAATACCCTAGTTATGAGTTAGTAGGTAAAGCTTTATTTGAGTGTTAAATGTGCTCTAATTATGTGTTTGTGTGTTTGTTGATGTGTGTGGTGTGTGGGTGTGTGTGCTTGTGTGTGAAACAAGCACTGAGGTGTAAAATAAATGCAGGATTGCAACGGCCTTCTTAAAAATAAGAAGCAACTTTATCACATTTGAAGCCCAGTGAAGAATCTGCCTGATACTTAACCTACAATTAATTGAAATGTGAAAAATTCAGGCCTCGAAAAACAAAGCCAACATACATACTGAATCTAATCAGTCTGTCTCACCTGTTTTCTAATCACTCCTTTCAATAAACCTAAATTGCCAGCATAAAACATCAGTTGTTCTAAACGAGTGGACGGATGTCCCCTGTCATGGGCTGTGTAAAACACATGGACGATCCGGCACTGATTGTTATCTAGAATGACTTCTGCCTGAACTACTATTGGAGAATTGTTGCTGATATACTGCGGTTCTTATACCAGTAAACTGGAATGAAGGTAATTTCAGGCTGCAAAGGAATAAATTGATTGTACTAACTGGTTTTTGGAAAACACTGCCATGAAAATTTATCAATATGTTCATAAAGGCATCTACATGTCTCTTCACAAGGGTTTTACTTAATGGGGGAGGTGGTGAGGTCTGGATATAACTGAACTGTCCATTAGTAGGTAGAACAATATCATGGGAATCAGAGTGCACATTCCGGTTTGACCTCAATCTAGGTAACATCGATTCATCTCTGTGTAATAGGCCTGCTTCTGAAAAACACAATGTAGAGCTCCAAAAGCAGAACGATACTTTCAGAATACCATGTTATTTTTGTAAATAGATAGACAGATAGATATACAGAAATCAAAAATCTGAAAACGGTCTGGAAGTGTACATTTCTATAACTTACAATGTCAGTAGTGGGGGATTAATAGCAGATCAAGAAGACTGTATCTGCATGAGAAATGGTTCAATTTTTGAAAGAGTTTTTTAAATGAAAATGGACAAAAAATTTAAAGGGTTACAGTAAGTGTTGAGGAGTGACTTGGCAAAAGAAGCACAGAGGTGAGAAAGAATTAAGTAGAGTTCAGTAGAACCAGGTATAATTTCTGTACACATGACTCCATGAACAGGAGCAAAGGGGACACTTAAAGAAATCATAGGACTAAGGAGAGATCAGGATTAGGAGGGTTTGTACTAGTCTAGAAATGCTGACCTGAAAACCAACTAAAGTTTCAACTCCTTCTTTTGAGGAACATTAGCTGTGCCGTGCTTTTCAAAAATGACTTGTCATAACTGATTGATGCCCATGTTAGCAACTCTTCTGTGAATTACGTTGAAAGTAGACTAATGTGAGAGTTTCTCTTTAGAGAGAATTCAAATTACTTGCATAGGAAGTGGCAGCAGGTCTGGGGATGTTGTAGCTCAGTGGCAGTGACCTTGCCTAGCTTGGGGCTGGCCTGCCATGGACTTTCACCCCAAACACTTGCAAGAAAAGAAAAGGGAGGGAAGGGAGAGAGAAAGTTGGAAGGGAGGAAGGCAAAGTTGGAGGGATGGATGGAGGTACAAAAGAAGGAAGAAGAAAAGGAGAAAAACCAGGAAGGGGGGAAGGAAGCAAGGAAGGTAGGAAATAGGGAGAGCACAAGGGCAGAAAAAGGACTGAGTCACTCAAACAAAAGGCAAGGGTCACAAAGACCAATACAGGCCATAAAAGCTGTTTGAACGGTTAAGTCAGCTTTAGAATTTGAGTGACATCAAACTGAATGTTATTATGATTGGATGGAATCTTCCTACTAACCCCGCCTTGGCCTGGCCTAAACCAAATCAAGGGGTGGGTGGCATGGAGAGGAATTCTCTCTGGCTGGAGTGGGAGGGACCTAAACATGTGGCACTTGAGGATGCACTGGGTAGGGAAGGGGACAAGACTTCCCTGATGGGCAGTTGAGACAACAAGGCTCCTGGGAGCCCCTGATCATGGCTCCCACTGCCTTACGCACACCACCCACCATACGCTCAGCCCCTGAAGGGGCTCACAGTGGTCTGCTCCGTTGCCTGGTGCAGGTTGGAGTTCCTGACCAAACACCTGAGTGTCCACAGCCTGTGTTGGCCTGCCTGGGCAGGCTGTGGTTGTGGTGGCAAGAGCCAAAGCTGTCTTGGCGTGATGGAGGAGCCAAGGGCTGCCTCTCACCCATACTAGTGGGTGGTTCTGGAAGAAGCACCCAGGGTTGTGGCAGCATTGTCCGAAGACATGAAGCCAGGCCATCTTCCTTATGGCTTTCCTTGGGAGTTGATGATGTGTACAGCTCTTGGATTTTTTGCTGTTCTCTCACTTTTCTGGAGAGCTTTTCAGTCGGTTAGTAGCAGGCTTTACGTGGGAAGAGAAAAAAGGCTGGCTCTAAATCTTGCTGGACTTATTGAGGCAAAATGTGGACTTCTTGATAAAGTGAGCCTTGTTGAAAAAGAACATAAAGGCTTAGACTCATCTTTAAAGGATTGCAGGTTTGAGAAGGGTTCAAGGGAAGCACAACAGCTGGAGGCAACCTACGAAAAGCTGCATAGGTCTGAATCCAGCCATGGCGTTGAAATGCTCTTTCTAGAAGAAGAGCTCAAAGCACAGAAGGCTAAACATGGTCAACAGGATGAAACGATGGCGCATCTATCAAGGGGGATACAGTCCCTCCAAGGTGAATCTGAATCCCTCAGATCACAAATAGCTGAAGCCAAAACAAACTGGAGACTCTTTCAAGTGAATGAGGAAGAACTGAAGCTGGCAATCAAAGAGGTTTTGAATGAAGGATCCCTACTTCCGCAAACGCAGAGACCAACAATACAAGGAGAAGCTGAAGCACAGAGGGAACAAGGAGGTGTCCAATATAAAGCAAAAATCATATTAGAGGACTCTAAAGTAGCTGGAGAACAAGTTCTAAGGGACACCGAAAATCACATGGAGTCTCTGAGTGAATGCTTGCTGAAGACGAAGGATAGATCTTCTCCAAGCCTGGGAGCCCAAAGGGATGGTGGTCACCTGGAACTGGGAAAGACGAGTGAACCCGAAATTGGTGCTCACTTGGAGGATGAGTCCAAAGGAGCTTTGAGGAACCTGGTTTATGGTGATAAGCTAAAGGCCTCCTTAGAAATCTTGGAAGGAGGAAGAAATCAAAAATGTACTTTCTCATCTGAAGTGGAGAAAACCACGGAAGACCTTACAGAACACGTTAAAAGTCTGCAGACTGAACAGGCATCCTTGCAGTCAAAAAATGCACAGCTGCAAAGTGAGAATGAGACCCTACAGAAGAACTTGAAAGTCATGATGGAACGCTATCAAGAAAATACGATGAAACTGCACAGGAAATTAAGAGTGGAGGAAAACTACCGTGTGGAGCAAGAGGAGAAACTTTCCAAAGTCGAAGAAAAGATGAGCCATACAATAAAAGAGCTGGAGACCTACAGAAAGAGAGCCCAATATCTTGAAGAACAATTGCAGAGTACCATTCATTCCTGTCTGGGGAAGATTATTTCCTCTGAGAAAGATGCACATGCCAGTGAGTTGGCAGCTCGGATTGCTGAAAGAAACCTCAGCTATTTCAGGAAACAAAATGCACGCAACAGACAAAAATTAACTGAGAAGGAGCTGAGATTTGAACTTGTAGGAAAAGATCCGTATGATGCACTGGATGTTTCCAACTCAGCAATGGGCAGAAAGCCTTCTCCGAATGGGCCCTCACCAATAGGTCACCCTTCATCTGAAAGGAGACCTCCTCATTTTGAAAAGAGTGGTCCACTCACACTCTCACCTTTCACTCCAGTGGGAGGAGGAAGAGGGTCAAGGGGCCCTGGAGAATCCTCTGGACCATGCGACTAGCAGTAAAGGAAGAGAATCCAGCTGTCATAAGTTCACTGATTTTCAGAGAGCACCTTCTCAGACTGGGCCCCTCTCTCCTCCAGGGGAACAGGCCAGCAGGCTGATGATCCCTCCGCCAGGCCAACCATATTCTTCTGATGCACGTCTTCCTCTACAAAGGCAAGATAGCTTTTACTCAACTTGTGGTAGAGCATCGGGACCAGCAGAACACAGAATTCCTAATATGCCTCCTTTGGATTCTGATGTGCCTGATTCACCTCTCCATGCTGAAAACCAAGCAACTGGCTCTGGCTCTGTGTTGGCACCTTTCCCTCCAGTCAGAGGTGCCTTGTTTCCAGTTGACCCAAGGACTCAGTTCCTGAGAAGAGGACCGTTTTTTTCCTCCAACTCTCCCAGGAAACTTGTCTGGGAACCTGGAGATTATTTTCCACCTGACCCACCACCCACTCCATTTCCAATGTGATGTGTCTATGCAGGGAGGGGGTTTTCCTCACAATCTTCCCCCAACAGCTGGAATTCAGCCCTCTACACCCCCATTCTGAAAGTACAAGTGAGTTCCCTGAAGGGTTCCTTCCACCTGCAAATGAGCCTGTTACTCAACATCCAGAACCAAACAAGAAACCTCATGCTGTTGCTCTCTCTTCAAATGTAATTTGACTTATCTCTCATTTTTAGTTTTTAAGTAACTGCTTTTACATCAGTAATTGACTATACTTTGGCTCCAATTGAAGCTCAATGAAACAATAATTCTTAAGATAGTATTTTGTAAATAAAGATGGTTTACGTAGGAATCTTCTGAGTAAATTATTCCTATTTTATTTTATTCCAGAGAACAGCATTTAATCTGATGAAGCCACTCTTACATAAACAAGAATGGGAGTTCTAGGTACTTGTAATCTAGCTGATGGAAATATCTTTGAAACTCCCAAAAAAGAAGTGCATTTAGTATGACTGTAGCAAATGTAAAGTGACTTTGGGCTTAATGATAATTGTCACTGATTTAGAGACTGGTTGGGCATTTCAGCTAGTTTTTCCATATCAGAATAACTAGAGCATGGGAGGACTAAAGGAGAGAACACAACTAAACATGTCAGGGAAACAGGAGATCTCAACTACAAAGAAAAATGAAGACCTCTTGTTTATATTGGTTGCTTAAAACATTACATAGCTCTTGAGATACCATATTTCCTACATTAGATTCAAGTGAGTTATGAACTCCCATTTTCACCCCATATACAGATTGCACAATCACATTGTTTACGCATCCACATTTTTACAAAATGCCATATTAGTAACTGTTGTATTCTGCTACCTTTTCTAGCCTCTACTATCCCCCCTCTCCTGCCCTCCCATCTTCTCTCTCTATCCCATCTGCTGTAATTTAACGCTTGGGAATTGGAAACCACACTTTAAACTCACTCTCCTCCCCTTTTTCCCTTCTGTCAAATTACTCATCATCTTCTTCTATTTCTCCTCCTCCTCCTCCTCCTTATACCTTTAATTCATTCATCATACACTCATGCATTGGTTCATTCATTCCTTTCACATATGGTGTTGGGGATCCAACTCAGGACCTTTGAAAGTGTGAAGCCAGCACTCTAGTGCTGAGCCAAAACCCCAGCACCTGTCTTTTTGATTTTATGACTGTTTGTATGAAATTCAGAATCGCATTCTGCTATGGTTTACTGATATGTGGATTGACCTAGTCCTTGTTTTCTGGGAGACTTTTGGAAAATATACATGAATTATTAGGAGATTGAAATGAAGAAACAAAGAGGAAATTCCCCACTTTCTTATTCTTAGAGTCCATACTCTGACTCTGCCTACCTACTGTAAAAACTTTTAAACCCTTACTCCCCATTTCTATATCATTGCCAACAAGTGAACATTCACTGCCCTACAACAAACCAGAGAACTCACATTGAACAATGTTTCCCCAGTAGAGACCAAGACACAATACTTATTAAAAAAAATACCCTAGTTATGAGTTAGTGGTTATGAGTTAGTAGGTAAAGCTTTATTTGAGTGTTAAATGTGCTCTAATTATGTGTTTGTGTGTTTGTTGATGTGTGTGGTGTGTGGGTGTGTGTGCTTGTGTGTGAAACAAGCACTGAGGTGTAAAATAAATGCAGGATTGCAACGGCCTTCTTAAAAATAAGAAGCAACTTTATCACATTTGAAGCCCAGTGAAGAATCTGCCTGATACTTAACCTACAATTAATTGAAATGTGAAAAATTCAGGCCTCGAAAAACAAAGCCAACATACATACTGAATCTAATCAGTCTGTCTCACCTGTTTTCTAATAACTCCTTTCAATAAACCTAAATTGCCAGCATAAAACATCAGTTGTTCTAAACGAGTGGACGGATGTCCCCTGTCATGGGCTGTGTAAAACACATGGACGATCCGGCACTGATTGTTATCTAGAATGACTTCTGCCTGAACTACTATTGGAGAATTGTTGCTGATATACTGCGGTTCTTATACCAGTAAACTGGAATGAAGGTAATTTCAGGCTGCAAAGGAATAAATTGATTTTACTAACTGGTTTTTGGAAAACACTGCCATGAAAAATTATCAATATGTTCATAAAGGCATCTACATGTCTCTTCACAAGGGTTTTACTTAATGGGGGAGGTGGTGAGGTCTGGATATAACTGAACTGTCCATTAGTAGGTAGAACAATATCATGGGAATCAGAGTGCACATTCCGGTTTGACCTCAATCTAGGTAACATGGATTCATCTCTGTGTAATAGGCCTGCTTCTGAAAAACACAATGTAGAGCTCCAAAAGCAGAACGATACTTTCAGAATACCATGTTATGTTTGTAAATAGACAGACAGATAGATATACAGAAATCAAAAATCTGAAAACGGTCTGGAAGTGTACATTTCTATAACTTACAATGTCAGTAGTGGGGGATTAATAGCAGATCAAGAAGACTGTATCTGCATGAGAAATGGTTCAATTTTTGAAAGAGTTTTTTAAATGAAAATGGACAAAAAATTTAAAGGGTTACAGTAAGTGTTGAGGAGTGACTTGGCAAAAGGAGCACAGAGGTGAGAAAGAATTAAGTAGAGTTCAGTAGAACCAGGTATAATTTCTGTACACATGACTCCATGAACAGGAGCAAAGGGGACACTTAAAGAAATCATAGGACTAAGGAGAGATCAGGATTAGGAGGGTTTGTACTAGTCTAGAAATGCTGACCTGAAAACCAACTAAAGTTTCAACTCCTTCTTTTGAGGAACATTAGCTGTGCCGTGCTTTTCAAAAATGACTTGTCATAACTGATTGATGCCCATGTTAGCAACTCTTCTGAAATTACGTTGAAAGTAGACTAATGTGAGAGTTTCTCTTTAGAGAGAATTCAAATTACTTGCATAGGAAGTGGCAGCAGGTCTGGGGATGTTGTAGCTCAGTGGCAGTGACCTTGCCTAGCTTGGGGCTGGCCTGCCATGGACTTTCACCCCAAACACTTGCAAGAAAAGAAAAGGGAGGGAAGGGAGAGAGAAAGTTGGAAGGGAGGAAGGCAAAGTTGGAGGGATGGATGGAGGTACAAAAGAAGGAAGAAGAAAAGGAGAAAAACCAGGAAGGGGGGAAGGAAGCAAGGAAGGTAGGAAATAGGGAGAGCACAAGGGCAGAAAAAGGACTGAGTCACTCAAACAAAAGGCAAGGGACACAAAGACCAATATAGGCCATAAAAGCTGTTTGAACGGTTTAGTCAGCTTTAGAATTTGAGTGACATCAAACTGAATGTTATTATGACTGGATGGAATCTTCCTACTAACCCCGCCTTGGCCTGGCCTAAACCAAATCAAGGGGTGGGTGGCATGGAGAGGAATTCTCTCTGGCTGGAGTGGGAGGGACCTAAACATGTGGCACTTGAGGATGCACTGGGTAGGGAAGGGGACAAAACTCCCCTGATGGGCAGTTGAGACAACAAGGCTCCTGGGAGCCCCTGATCATGGCTCCCACCGCCATACGCACACCACCCACCATACGCTCAGCCCCTGAAGGGGCTCACAGTGGTCTGCTCCGTTGCCTGGTGCAGGTTGGAGTTCCTGACCAAACACCTGAGTGTCCACAGCCTGTGTTGGCCTGCCTGGGCAGGCTGTGGTTGAGGTGGCAAGAGCCAAAGCTGTCTTGGCGTGATGGAGGAGCCAAGGGCTGCCTCTCAGCCATACTAGTGGGTGGTTCTGGAAGAAGCACCCAGGGTTGTGGCAGCATTGTCCGAAGACATGAAGCCAGGCCATCTTCCTTATGGCTTTCCTTGGGAGTTGATGATGTGTACAGCTCTTGGATTTTTTGCTGTTCTCTCACTTTTCTGGAGAGCTTTTCAGTCGGTTAGTAGCAGGCTTTACGTGGGAAGAGAAAAAAGGCTGGCTCTAAATCTTGCTGGACTTATTGAGGCAAAATGTGGACTTCTTGATAAAGTGAGCCTTGTTGAAAAAGAACATAAAGGCTTAGACTCATCTTTAAAGGATTGCAGGTTTGAGAAGGGTTCAAGGGAAGCACAACAGCTGGAGGCAACCTACGAAAAGCTGCATAGGTCCGAATCTAGCCATGGCGTTGAAATGCTCTTTCTAGAAGAAGAGCTCAAAGCACAGAAGGCTAAACATGGTCAACAGGATGAAACGATGGCGCATCTATCAAGAGGGATACAGTCCCTCCAAGGTGAATCTGAATCCCTCAGATCACAAATAGCTGAAGCCAAAACAAACTGGAGACTCTTTCAAGTGAATGAGGAAGAACTGAAGCTGGCAATCAAAGAGGTTTTGAATGAAGGATCCCTACTTCCGCAAACGCAGAGACCAACAATACAAGGAGAAGCTGAAGCACAGAGGGAACAAGGAGGTGTCCAATATAAAGCAAAAATCATATTAGAGGACTCTAAAGTAGCTGGAGAACAAGTTCTAAGGGACACCGAAAATCACATGGAGTCTCTGAGAGAATGCTTGCTGAAGACGAAGGATAGATCTTCTCCAAGCCTGGGAGCCCAAAGGGATGGTGGTCACCTGGAACTGGGAAAGACGAGTGAACCCGAAATTGGTGCTCACTTGGAGGATGAGTCCAAAGGAGCTTTGAGGAACCTGGTTTATGGTGATAAGCTAAAGGCCTCCTTAGAAATCTTGGACGGAGGAAGAAATCAAAAATGTACTTTCTCATCTGAAGTGGAGAAAACCACGGAAGACCTTACAGAACACCTTAAAAGTCTGCAGACTGAACAGGCATCCTTGCAGTCAGAAAATGCACAGCTGCAAAGTGAGAATGAGACCCTACAGAAGAACTTGAAAGTCATGATGGAACGCTATCAAGAAAATACGATGAAACTGCACAGGAAATTAAGAGGGGAGGAAAACTACCGGGTGGAGCAAGAGGAGAAACTTTCCAAAGTCGAAGAAAAGATGAGCCATACAATAAAAGAGCTGGAGACCTACAGAAAGAGAGCCCAATATCTTGAAGAACAATTGCAGAGTACCATTCATTCCTGTCTGGGGAAGATTATTTCCTCTGAGAAAGATGCACATGCCAGTGAGTTGGCAGCTCGGATTGCTGAAAGAAACCTCAGCTATTTCAGGAAACAAAATGCAAAGCAACAGACAAAAATTAACTGCGAAGGTGCTGAGATTTGAACTTGTAGGAAAAGATCCGTATGATGCACTGGATGTTTCCAACTCAGCAATGGGCAGAAAGTCTTCTCCGAATGGGCCATCACCAATAGGTCACCCTTCATCTGAAAGGAGACCTCCTCATTTTGAAAAGAGTGGTCCACTCACACTCTCACCTTTCACTCCAGTGGGAGGAGGAAGAGGGTCAAGGGGCCCTGGAGAATCCTCTGGACCATGCGACTAGCAGTAAAGGAAGAGAATCCAGCTGTCATAAGTTCACCGATTTTCAGAGAGCACCTTCTCAGACTGGGCCCCTCTCTCCTCCAGGGGAACAGGCCAGCAGGCTGATGATCCCTCCGCCAGGCCAACCATATTCTTCTGATGCACGTCTTCCTCTACAAAGGCAAGATAGGTTTTACTCAAATTGTGGTAGAGCATCGGGACCAGCAGAACACAGAATTCCTAATATGCCTCCTTTGGACTCTGATGTGCCTGATTCACCTCTCCATGCTGAAAACCAAGCAACTGGCTCTGGCTCTGTGTTGGCACCTTTCCCTCCAGTCAGAGGTGCCTTGTTTCCAGTTGACCCAAGGAGTCAGTTCCTGAGAAGAGGACCTTTTTTTTCCTCCACCTCTCCCAGGAAACTTGTCTGGGAACCTGGAGATTATTTTCCACCTGACCCACCACCCACTCCATTTCCAATGTGATGTGTCTATGCAGGGAGGGGGTTTTCCTCACAATCTTCCCCCAACAGCTGGAATTCAGCCCTCTACACCCCCATTCTGAAAGTACAAGTTAGTTCCCTGAAGGGTTTCTTCCACCTGCAAATGAGCCTGTTACTCAACATCCAGAACCAAACAAGAAACCTCATGCTGTTGCTCTCTCTTCAAATGTAATTTGACTTATCTCTCATTTTTAGTTTTTAAGTAACTGCTTTTACATCAGTAATTGACTATACTTTGGCTCCAAATGAAGCTCAATGAAACAATAATTCTTAAGATAGTATTTTGTAAATAAAGATGGTTTACGTAGGAATCTTCTGAGTAAATTATTCCTATTTTATTTTATTCCAGAGAACAGCATTTAATCTGATGAAGCCACTCTTACATAAACAAGAATGGTTGTTCTAGGTACTTGTAATCTAGCTGATGGAAATATCTTTGAAACTCCCAAAAAAGAAGTGCATTTAGTATGACTGTAGCAAATGTAAAGTGACTTTGGGCTTAATGAAGAATTGTCACTGATTTAGAGACTGGTTGGGCATTTCAGCTAGTTTTTCCATATCAGAATAACTAGAGCATGGGAGGACTAAAGGAGAGAACACAACTAAACATGTCAGGGAAACAGGAGATCTCAACTACAAAGAAAAATGAAGACCTCTTGTTTATATTGGTTGCTTAAAACATTACATAGCTCTTGAGATACCATATTTCCTACATTAGATTCAAGTGAGTTATGAACTCCCATTTTCACCCCATATACAGATTGCACAATCACATTGTTTACACATCCACATTTTTACAAAATGCCATATTAGGAACTGTTGTATTCTGCTACCTTTTCTAGCCTCTACTATCCCCCCTCTCCTGCCCTCCCATCTTCTCTCTCTATCCCATCTGCTGTAATTTAACGCTTGGGAATTGGAAACCACACTTTAAACTCACTCTCCTCCCCTTTTTCCCTTCTGTCAAATTACTCATCATCTTCTTCTATTTCTCCTCCTCCTCCTCCTCCTTATACCTTTAATTCATTCATCATACACTCATGCATTGGTTCATTCATTCCTTTCACATATGGTGTTGGGGATCCAACTCAGGACCTTTGAAAGTGTGAAGCCAGCACTCTAGTGCTGAGCCAAAACCCCAGCACCTGTCTTTTTGATTTTATGACTGTTTGTATGAAATTCAGAATCGCATTCTGCTATGGTTTACTGATATGTGGATTGACCTAGTCCTTGTTTTCTGGGAGACTTTTGGAAAATATACATGAATTATTAGGAGATTGAAATGAAGAAACACAGAGGAAATTCCCCAATTTCTTATTCTTAGAGTCCATACTCTGACTCTGCCTACCTACTGTAAAAACTTTTAAACCCTTACTCCCCATTTCTATATCATTGCCAACAAGTGAACATTCACTGCCCTACAACAAACCAGAGAACTCACATTGAACAATGTTTCCCCAGTAGAGACCAAGACACAATACTTATTAAAAAAAATACCCTAGTTATGAGTTAGTAGGTAAAGGTTTATTTGAGTGTTAAATGTGCTCTAATTATGTGTTTGTGTGTTTGTTGATGTGTGTGGTGTGTGGGTGTGTGTGCTTGTGTGTGAAACAAGCACTGAGGTGTAAAATAAATGCAGGATTGCAACGGCCTTCTTAAAAATAAGAAGCAACTTTATCACATTTGAAGCCCAGTGAAGAATCTGCCTGATACTTAACCTACAATTAATTGAAATGTGAAAAATTCAGGCCTCGAAAAACAAAGCCAACATACATACTGAATCTAATCAGTCTGTCTCACCTGTTTTCTAATCACTCCTTTCAATAAACCTAAATTGCCAGCATAAAACATCAGTTGTTCTAAACGAGTGGACGGATGTCCCCTGTCATGGGCTGTGTAAAACACATGGACGATCCGGCACTGATTGTTATCTAGAATGACTTCTGCCTGAACTACTATTGGAGAATTGTTGCTGATATACTGCGGTTCTTATACCAGTAAACTGGAATGAAGGTAATTTCAGGCTGCAAAGGAATAAATTGATTTTACTAACTGGTTTTTGGAAAACACTGCCATGAAAAATTATCAATATGTTCATAAAGGCATCTACATGTCTCTTCACAAGGGTTTTACTTAATGGGGGAGGTGGTGAGGTCTGGATATAACTGAACTGTCCATTAGTAGGTAGAACAATATCATGGGAATCAGAGTGCACATTCCGGTTTGACCTCAATCTAGGTAACATGGATTCATCTCTGTGTAATAGGCCTGCTTCTGAAAAACACAATGTAGATCTCCAAAAGCAGAACGATACTTTCAGAATACCATGTTATGTTTGTAAATAGACAGACAGATAGATATACAGAAATCAAAAATCTGAAAACGGTCTGGAAGTGTACATTTCTATAACTTACAATGTCAGTAGTGGGGGATTAATAGCAGATCAAGAAGACTGTATCTGCATGAGAAATGGTTCAATTTTTGAAAGAGTTTTTTAAATGAAAATGGACAAAAAATTTAAAGGGTTACAGTAAGTGTTGAGGAGTGACTTGGCAAAAGGAGCACAGAGGTGAGAAAGAATTAAGTAGAGTTCAGTAGAACCAGGTATAATTTCTGTACACATGACTCCATGAACAGGAGCAAAGGGGACACTTAAAGAAATCATAGGACTAAGGAGAGATCAGGATTAGGAGGGTTTGTACTAGTCTAGAAATGCTGACCTGAAAACCAACTAAAGTTTCAACTCCTTCTTTTGAGGAACATTAGCTGTGCCGTGCTTTTCAAAAATGACTTGTCATAACTGATTGATGCCCATGTTAGCAACTCTTCTGTGAATTACGTTGAAAGTAGACTAATGTGAGAGTTTCTCTTTAGAGAGAATTCAAATTACTTGCATAGGAAGTGGCAGCAGGTCTGGGGATGTTGTAGCTCAGTGGCAGTGACCTTGCCTAGCTTGGGGCTGGCCTGCCATGGACTTTCACCCCAAACACTTGCAAGAAAAGAAAAGGGAGGGAAGGGAGAGAGAAAGTTGGAAGGGAGGAAGGCAAAGTTGGAGGGATGGATGGAGGTACAAAAGAAGGAAGAAGAAAAGGAGAAAAACCAGGAAGGGGGGAAGGAAGCAAGGAATGTAGGAAATAGGGAGAGCACAAGGGCAGAAAAAGGACTGAGTCACTCAAACAAAAGGCAAGGGACACAAAGACCAATACAGGCCATAAAAGCTGTTTGAACGGTTTAGTCAGCTTTAGAATTTGAGTGACATCAAACTGAATGTTATTATGACTGGATGGAATCTTCCTACTAACCCCGCCTTGGCCTGGCCTAAACCAAATCAAGGGGTGGGTGGCATGGAGAGGAATTCTCTCTGGCTGGAGTGGGAGGGACCTAAACATGTGGCACTTGAGGATGCACTGGGTAGGGAAGGGGACAAGACTTCCCTGATGGGCAGTTGAGACAACAAGGCTCCTGGGAGCCCCTGATCAATGCTCCCACTGCCTTACGCACACCACCCACCATACGCCCCTGAAGGGGCTCACAGTGGTCTGCTCCGTTGCCTGGTGCAGGTTGGAGTTCCTGACCAAACACCTGAGTGTCCACAGCCTGTGTTGGCCTGCCTGGGCAGGCTGTGGTTGTGGTGGCAAGAGCCAAAGCTGTCTTGGCGTGATGGAGGAGCCAAGGGCTGCCTCTCAGCCATACTAGTGGGTGGTTCTGGAAGAAGCACCCAGGGTTGTGGCAGCATTGTCCGAAGACATGAAGCCAGGCCATCTTCCTTATGGCTTTCCTTGGGAGTTGATGATGTGTACAGCTCTTGGATTTTTTGCTGTTCTCTCACTTTTCTGGAGAGCTTTTCAGTCGGTTAGTAGCAGGCTTTACGTGGGAAGAGAAAAAAGGCTGGCTCTAAATCTTGCTGGACTTATTGAGGCAAAATGTGGACTTCTTGATAAAGTGAGCCTTGTTGAAAAAGAACATAAAGGCTTAGACTCATCTTTAAAGGATTGCAGGTTTGAGAAGGGTTCAAGGGAAGCACAACAGCTGGAGGCAACCTACGAAAAGCTGCATAGGTCCGAATCCAGCCATGGCGTTGAAATGCTCTTTCTAGAAGAAGAGCTCAAAGCACAGAAGGCTAAACATGGTCAACAGGATGAAACGATGGCGCATCTATCAAGAGGGATACAGTCCCTCCAAGGTGAATCTGAATCCCTCAGATCACAAATAGCTGAAACCAAAACAAACTGGAGACTCTTTCAAGTGAATGAGGAAGAACTGAAGCTGGCAATCAAAGAGGTTTTGAATGAAGGATCCCTACTTCCGCAAACGCAGAGACCAACAATACAAGGAGAAGCTGAAGCACACAGGGAACAAGGAGGTGTCCAATAGAAAGCAAAAATCATATTAGAGGACTCTAAAGTAGCTGGAGAACAAGTTCTAAGGGACACCGAAAATCACATGGAGTCTCTGAGTGAATGCTTGCTGAAGACGAAGGATAGATCTTCTCCAAGCCTGGGAGCCCAAAGGGATGGTGGTCACCTGAAACTGGGAAAGACGAGTGAACCCGAAATTGGTGCTCACTTGGAGGATGAGTCCAAAGGAGCTTTGAGGAACCTGGTTTATGGTGATAAGCTAAAGGCCTCCTTAGAAATCTTGGAAGGAGGAAGAAATCAAAAATGTACTTTCTCATCTGAAGTGGAGAAAACCACGGAAGACCTTACAGAACACCTTAAAAGTCTGCAGACTGAACAGGCATCCTTGCAGTCAAAAAATGCACAGCTGCAAAGTGAGAATGAGACCCTACAGAAGAACTTGAAAGTCATGATGGAACGCTATCAAGAAAATACGATGAAACTGCACAGGAAATTAAGAGGGGAGGAAAACTACCGGGTGGAGCAAGAGGAGAAACTTTCCAAAGTCGAAGAAAAGATGAGCCATACAATAAAAGAGCTGGAGACCTACAGAAAGAGAGCCCAATATCTTGAAGAACAATTGCAGAGTACCATTCATTCCTGTCTGGGGAAGATTATTTCCTCTGAGAAAGATGCACATGCCAGTGAGTTGGCAGCTCGGATTGCTGAAAGAAACCTCAGCTATTTCAGGAAACAAAATGCACGCAACAGACAAAAAATAACTGAGAAGGAGCTGAGATTTGAACTTGTAGGAAAAGATCCGTATGATGCACTGGATGTTTCCAACTCAGCAATGGGCAGAAAGCCTTCTCCGAATGGGCCATCACCAATAGGTCACCCTTCATCTGAAAGGAGACCTCCTCATTTTGAAAAGAGTGGTCCACTCACACTCTCACCTTTCACTCCAGTGGGAGGAGGAAGAGGGTCAAGGGGCCCTGGAGAATCCTCTGGACCATGCGACTAGCAGTAAAGGAAGAGAATCCAGCTGTCATAAGTTCACTGATTTTCAGAGAGCACCTTCTCAGACTGGGCCCCTCTCTCCTCCAGGGGAACAGGCCAGCAGGCTGATGATCCCTCCGCCAGGCCAACCATATTCTTCTGATGCACGTCTTCCTCTACAAAGGCAAGATAGGTTTTACTCAAATTGTGGTAGAGCATCGGGACCAGCAGAACACAGAATTCCTAATATGCCTCCTTTGGACTCTGATGTGCCTGATTCACCTCTCCATGCTGAAAACCAAGCAACTGGCTCTGGCTCTGTGTTGGCACCTTTCCCTCCAGTCAGAGGTGCCTTGTTTCCAGTTGACCCAAGGACTCAGTTCCTGAGAAGAGGACCTTTTTTTTCCTCCACCTCTCCCAGGAAACTTGTCTGGGAACCTGGAGATTATTTTCCACCTGACCCACCACCCACTCCATTTCCAATGTGATGTGTCTATGCAGGGAGGGGGTTTTCCTCACAATCTTCCCCCAACAGCTGGAATTCAGCCCTCTACACCCCCATTCTGAAAGTACAAGTGAGTTCCCTGAAGGGTTCCTTCCACCTGCAAATGAGCCTGTTACTCAACATCCAGAACCAAACAAGAAACCTCATGCTGTTGCTCTCTCTTCAAATGTAATTTGACTTATCTCTCATTTTTAGTTTTTAAGTAACTGCTTTTACATCAGTAATTGACTATACTTTGGCTCCAATTGAAGCTCAATGAAACAATAATTCTTAAGATAGTATTTTGTAAATAAAGATGGTTTACGTAGGAATCTTCTGAGTAAATTATTCCTATTTTATTTTATTCCAGAGAACAGCATTTAATCTGATGAAGCCACTCTTACATAAACAAGAATGGGAGTTCTAGGTACTTGTAATCTAGCTGATGGAAATATCTTTGAAACTCCCAAAAAAGAAGTGCATTTAGTATGACTGTAGCAAATGTAAAGTGACTTTGGGCTTAATGAAGAATTGTCACTGATTTAGAGACTGGTTGGGCATTTCAGCTAGTTTTTCCATATCAGAATAACTAGAGCATGGGAGGACTAAAGGAGAGAACACAACTAAACATGTCAGGGAAACAGGAGATCTCAACTACAAAGAAAAATGAAGACCTCTTGTTTATATTGGTTGCTTAAAACATTACATAGCTCTTGAGATACCATATTTCCTACATTAGATTCAAGTGAGTTATGAACTCCCATTTTCACCCCATATACAGATTGCACAATCACATTGTTTACACATCCACATTTTTACAAAATGCCATATTAGTAACTGTTGTATTCTGCTACCTTCTCTAGCCTCTACTATCCCCCCTCTCCTGCCCTCCCATCTTCTCTCTCTATCCCATCTGCTGTAATTTAACGCTTGGGAATTGGAAACCACACTTTAAACTCACTCTCCTCCCCTTTTTCCCTTCTGTCAAATTACTCATCATCTTCTTCTATTTCTCCTCCTCCTCCTACTCCTTATACCTTTAATTCATTCATCATACACTCATGCATTGGTTCATTCATTCCTTTCACATATGGTGTTGGGGATCCAACTCAGGACCTTTGAAAGTGTGAAGCCAGCACTCTAGTGCTGAGCCAAAACCCCAGCACCTGTCTTTTTGATTTGATGACTGTTTGTATGAAATTCAGAATCGCATTCTGCTATGGTTTACTGATATGTGGATTGACCTAGTCCTTGTTTTCTGGGAGACTTTTGGAAAATATACATGAATTATTAGGAGATTGAAATGAAGAAACAAAGAGGAAATTCCCCAATTTCTTATTCTTAGAGTCCATACTCTGACTCTGCCTACCTACTGTAAAAACTTTTAAACCCTTACTCCCCATTTCTATATCATTGCCAACAAGTGAACATTCACTGCCCTACAACAAACCAGAGAACTCACATTGAACAATGTTTCCCCAGTAGAGACCAAGACACAATACTTATTAAAAAAAATACCCTAGTTATGAGTTAGTAGGTAAAGCTTTATTTGAGTGTTAAATGTGCTCTAATTATGTGTTTGTGTGTTTGTTGATGTGTGTGGTGTGTGGGTGTGTGTGCTTGTGTGTGAAACAAGCACTGAGGTGTAAAATAAATGCAGGATTGCAACGGCCTTCTTAAAAATAAGAAGCAACTTTATCACATTTGAAGCCCAGTGAAGAATCTGCCTGATACTTAACCTACAATTAATTGAAATGTGAAAAATTCAGGCCTCGAAAAACAAAGCCAACATACATACTGAATCTAATCAGTCTGTCTCACCTGTTTTCTAATCACTCCTTTCAATAAACCTAAATTGCCAGCATAAAACATCAGCTGTTCTAAACGAGTGGACGGATGTCCCCTGTCATGGGCTGTGTAAAACACATGGACGATCCGGCACTGATTGTTATCTAGAATGACTTCTGCCTGAACTACTATTGGAGAATTGTTGCTGATATACTGCGGTTCTTATACCAGTAAACTGGAATGAAGGTAATTTCAGGCTGCAAAGGAATAAATTGATTTTACTAACAGGTTTTTGGAAAACACTGCCATGAAAAATTATCAATATGTTCATAAAGGCATCTACATGTCTCTTCACAAGGGTTTTACTTAATGGGGGAGGTGGTGAGGTCTGGATATAAGTGAACTGTCCATTAGTAGGTAGAACAATATCATGGGAATCAGAGTGCACATTCCGGTTTGACCTCAATCTAGGTAACATGGATTCATCTCTGTGTAATAGGCCTGCTTCTGAAAAACACAATGTAGAGCTCCAAAAGCAGAACGATACTTTCAGAATACCATGTTATGTTTGTAAATAGATAGACAGATAGATATACAGAAATCAAAAATCTGAAAACGGTCTGGAAGTGTACATTTCTATAACTTACAATGTCAGTAGTGGGGGATTAATAGCAGATCAAGAAGACTGTATCTGCATGAGAAATGGTTCAATTTTTGAAAGAGTTTTTTAAATGAAAATGGACAAAAAATTTAAAGGGTTACAGTAAGTGTTGAGGAGTGACTTGGCAAAAGGAGCACAGAGGTGAGAAAGAATTAAGTAGAGTTCAGTAGAACCAGGTATAATTTCTGTACACATGACTCCATGAACAGGAGCAAAGGGGACACTTAAAGAAATCATAGGACTAAGGAGAGATCAGGATTAGGAGGGTTTGTACTAGTCTAGAAATGCTGACCTGAAAACCAACTAAAGTTTCAACTCCTTCTTTTGAGGAACATTAGCTGTGCCGTGCTTTTCAAAAATGACTTGTCATAACTGATTGATGCCCATGTTAGCAACTCTTCTGTGAATTACGTTGAAAGTAGACTAATGTGAGAGTTTCTCTTTAGAGAGAATTCAAATTACTTGCATAGGAAGTGGCAGCAGGTCTGGGGATGTTGTAGCTCAGTGGCAGTGACCTTGCCTAGCTTGGGGCTGGCCTGCCATGGACTTTCACCCCAAACACTTGCAAGAAAAGAAAAGGGAGGGAAGGGAGAGAGAAAGTTGGAAGGGAGGAAGGCAAAGTTGGAGGGATGGATGGAGGTACAAAAGAAGGAAGAAGAAAAGGAGAAAAACCAGGAAGGGGGGAAGGAAGCAAGGAATGTAGGAAATAGGGAGAGCACAAGGGCAGAAAAAGGACTGAGTCACTCAAACAAAAGGCAAGGGACACAAAGACCAATATAGGCCATAAAAGCTGTTTGAACGGTTTAGTCAGCTTTAGAATTTGAGTGACATCAAACTGAATGTTATTATGACTGGATGGAATCTTCCTACTAACCCCGCCTTGGCCTGGCCTAAACCAAATCAAGGGGTGGGTGGCATGGAGAGGAATTCTCTCTGGCTGGAGTGGGAGGGACCTAAACATGTGGCACTTGAGGATGCACTGGGTAGGGAAGGGGACAAGACTCCCCTGATGGGCAGTTGAGACAACAAGGCTCCTGGGAGCCCCTGATCATGGCTCCCACCGCCATACGCACACCACCCACCATACGCTCAGCCTCTGAAGGGGCTCACAGTGGTCTGCTCCGTTGCCTGGTGCAGGTTGGAGTTCCTGACCAAACACCTGAGTGTCCACAGCCTGTGTTGGCCTGCCTGGGCAGGCTGTGGTTGTGGTGGCAAGAGCCAAAGCTGTCTTGGCGTGATGGAGGAGCCAAGGGCTGCCTCTCAGCCATACTAGTGGGTGGTTCTGGAAGAAGCACCCAGGGTTGTGGCAGCATTGTCCGAAGACATGAAGCCAGGCCATCTTCCTTATGGCTTTCCTTGGGAGTTGATGATGTGTACAGCTCTTGGATTTTTTGCTGTTCTCTCACTTTTCTGGAGAGCTTTTCAGTCGGTTAGTAGCAGGCTTTACGTGGGAAGAGAAAAAAGGCTGGCTCTAAATCTTGCTGGACTTATTGAGGCAAAATGTGGACTTCTTGATAAAGTGAGCCTTGTTGAAAAAGAACATAAAGGCTTAGACTCATCTTTAAAGGATTGCAGGTTTGAGAAGGGTTCAAGGGAAGCACAACAGCTGGAGGCAACCTACGAAAAGCTGCATAGGTCCGAATCCAGCCATGGCGTTGAAATGCTCTTTCTAGAAGAAGAGCTCAAAGCACAGAAGGCTAAACATGGTCAACAGGATGAAACGATGGCGCATCTATCAAGAGGGATACAGTCCCTCCAAGGTGAATCTGAATCCCTCAGATCACAAATAGCTGAAGCCAAAACAAACTGGAGACTCTTTCAAGTGAATGAGGAAGAACTGAAGCTGGCAATCAAAGAGGTTTTGAATGAAGGATCCCTACTTCCGCAAACGCAGAGACCAACAATACAAGGAGAAGCTGAAGCACAGAGGGAACAAGGAGGTGTCCAATATAAAGCAAAAATCATATTAGAGGACTCTAAAGTAGCTGGAGAACAAGTTCTAAGGGACACCGAAAATCACATGGAGTCTCTGAGTGAATGCTTGCTGAAGACGAAGGATAGATCTTCTCCAAGCCTGGGAGCCCAAAGGGATGGTGGTCACCTGGAACTGGGAAAGTCGAGTGAACCCGAAATTGGTGCTCACTTGGAGGATGAGTCCAAAGGAGCTTTGAGGAACCTGGTTTATGGTGATAAGCTAAAGGCCTCCTTAGAAATCTTGGAAGGAGGAAGAAATCAAAAATGTACTTTCTCATCTGAAGTGGAGAAAACCACGGAAGACCTTACAGAACACCTTAAAAGTCTGCAGACTGAACAGGCATCCTTGCAGTCAAAAAATGCACAGCTGCAAAGTGAGAATGAGACCCTACAGAAGAACTTGAAAGTCATGATGGAACGCTATCAAGAAAATACGATGAAACTGCACAGGAAATTAAGAGGGGAGGAAAACTACCGGGTGGAGCAAGAGGAGAAACTTTCCAAAGTCGAAGGAAAGATGAGCCATACAATAAAAGAGCTGGAGACCTACAGAAAGAGAGCCCAATATCTTGAAGAACAATTGCAGAGTACCATTCATTCCTGTCTGGGGAAGATTATTTCCTCTGAGAAAGATGCACATGCCAGTGAGTTGGCAGCTCGGATTGCTGAAAGAAACCTCAGCTATTTCAGGAAACAAAATGCACGCAACAGACAAAAAATAACTGAGAAGGAGCTGAGATTTGAACTTGTAGGAAAAGATCCGTATGATGCACTGGATGTTTCCAACTCAGCAATGGGCAGAAAGCCTTCTCCGAATGGGCCATCACCAATAGGTCACCCTTCATCTGAAAGGAGACCTCCTCATTTTGAAAAGAGTGGTCCACTCACACTCTCACCTTTCACTCCAGTGGGAGGAGGAAGAGGGTCAAGGGGCCCTGGAGAATCCTCTGGACCATGCGACTAGCAGTAAAGGAAGAGAATCCAGCTGTCATAAGTTCACTGATTTTCAGAGAGCACCTTCTCAGACTGGGCCCCTCTCTCCTCCAGGGGAACAGGCCAGCAGGCTGATGATCCCTCCGCCAGGCCAACCATATTCTTCTGATGCACGTCTTCCTCTACAAAGGCAAGATAGGTTTTACTCAAATTGTGGTAGAGCATCGGGACCAGCAGAACACAGAATTCCTAATATGCCTCCTTTGGACTCTGATGTGCCTGATTCACCTCTCCATGCTGAAAACCAAGCAACTGGCTCTGGCTCTGTGTTGGCACCTTTCCCTCCAGTCAGAGGTGCCTTGTTTCCAGTTGACCCAAGGACTCAGTTCCTGAGAAGAGGACCTTTTTTTTCCTCCACCTCTCCCAGGAAACTTGTCTGGGAACCTGGAGATTATTTTCCACCTGACCCACCACCCACTCCATTTCCAATGTGATGTGTCTATGCAGGGAGGGGGTTTTCCTCACAATCTTCCCCCAACAGCTGGAATTCAGCCCTCTACACCCCCATTCTGAAAGTACAAGTGAGTTCCCTGAAGGGTTCCTTCCACCTGCAAATGAGCCTGTTACTCAACATCCAGAACCAAACAAGAAACCTCATGCTGTTGCTCTCTCTTCAAATGTAATTTGACTTATCTCTCATTTTTAGTTTTTAAGTAACTGCTTTTACATCAGTAATTGACTATACTTTGGCTCCAATTGAAGCTCAATGAAACAATAATTCTTAAGATAGTATTTTGTAAATAAAGATGGTTTACGTAGGAATCTTCTGAGTAAATTATTCCTATTTTATTTTATTCCAGAGAACAGCATTTAATCTGATGAAGCCACTCTTACATAAACAAGAATGGGAGTTCTAGGTACTTGTAATCTAGCTGATGGAAATATCTTTGAAACTCCCAAAAAAGAAGTGCATTTAGTATGACTGTAGCAAATGTAAAGTGACTTTGGGCTTAATGAAGAATTGTCACTGATTTAGAGACTGGTTGGGCATTTCAGCTAGTTTTTCCATATCAGAATAACTAGAGCATGGGAGGACTAAAGGAGAGAACACAACTAAACATGTCAGGGAAACAGGAGATCTCAACTACAAAGAAAAATGAAGACCTCTTGTTTATATTGGTTGCTTAAAACATTACATAGCTCTTGAGATACCATATTTCCTACATTAGATTCAAGTGAGTTATGAACTCCCATTTTCACCCCATATACAGATTGCACAATCACATTGTTTACACATCCACATTTTTACAAAATGCCATATTAGTAACTGCTGTATTCTGCTACCTTCTCTAGCCTCTACTATCCCCCCTCTCCTGCCCTCCCATCTTCTCTCTCTATCCCATCTGCTGTAATTTAACGCTTGGGAATTGGAAACCACACTTTAAACTCACTCTCCTCCCCTTTTTCCCTTCTGTCAAATTACTCATCATCTTCTTCTATTTCTCCTCCTCCTCCTACTCCTTATACCTTTAATTCATTCATCATACACTCATGCATTGGTTCATTCATTCCTTTCACATATGGTGTTGGGGATCCAACTCAGGACCTTTGAAAGTGTGAAGCCAGCACTCTAGTGCTGAGCCAAAACCCCAGCACCTGTCTTTTTGATTTTATGACTGTTTGTATGAAATTCAGAATCGCATTCTGCTATGGTTTACTGATATGTGGATTGACCTAGTCCTTGTTTTCTGGGAGACTTTTGGAAAATATACATGAATTATTAGGAGATTGAAATGAAGAAACAAAGAGGAAATTCCCCAATTTCTTATTCTTAGAGTCCATACTCTGACTCTGCCTACCTACTGTAAAAACTTTTAAACCCTTACTCCCCATTTCTATATCATTGCCAACAAGTGAACATTCACTGCCCTACAACAAACCAGAGAACTCACATTGAACAATGTTTCCCCAGTAGAGACCAAGACACAATACTTATTAAAAAAAATACCCTAGTTATGAGTTAGTAGGTAAAGCTTTATTTGAGTGTTAAATGTGCTCTAATTATGTGTTTGTGTGTTTGTTGATGTGTGTGGTGTGTGGGTGTGTGTGCTTGTGTGTGAAACAAGCACTGAGGTGTAAAATAAATGCAGGATTGCAACGGCCTTCTTAAAAATAAGAAGCAACTTTATCACATTTGAAGCCCAGTGAAGAATCTGCCTGATACTTAACCTACAATTAATTGAAATGTGAAAAATTCAGGCCTCGAAAAACAAAGCCAACATACATACTGAATCTAATCAGTCTGTCTCACCTGTTTTCTAATCACTCCTTTCAATAAACCTAAATTGCCAGCATAAAACATCAGTTGTTCTAAACGAGTGGACGGATGTCCCCTGTCATGGGCTGTGTAAAACACACGGACGATCCGGCACTGATTGTTATCTAGAATGACTTCTGCCTGAACTACTATTGGAGAATTGTTGCTGATATACTGCGGTTCTTATACCAGTAAACTGGAATGAAGGTAATTTCAGGCTGCAAAGGAATAAATTGATTTTACTAACTGGTTTTTGGAAAACACTGCCATGAAAAATTATCAATATGTTCATAAAGGCATCTACATGTCTCTTCACAAGGGTTTTACTTAATGGGGGAGGTGGTGAGGTCTGGATATAACTGAACTGTCCATTAGTAGGTAGAACAATATCATGGGAATCAGAGTGCACATTCCGGTTTGACCTCAATCTAGGTAACATGGATTCATCTCTGTGTAATAGGCCTGCTTCTGAAAAACACAATGTAGAGCTCCAAAAGCAGAACGATACTTTCAGAATACCATGTTATGTTTGTAAATAGACAGACAGATAGATATACAGAAATCAAAAATCTGAAAACGGTCTGGAAGTGTACATTTCTATAACTTACAATGTCAGTAGTGGGGGATTAATAGCAGATCAAGAAGACTGTATCTGCATGAGAAATGGTTCAATTTTTGAAAGAGTTTTTTAAATGAAAATGGACAAAAAATTTAAAGGGTTACAGTAAGTGTTGAGGAGTGACTTGGCAAAAGGAGCACAGAGGTGAGAAAGAATTAAGTAGAGTTCAGTAGAACCAGGTATAATTTCTGTACACATGACTCCATGAACAGGAGCAAAGGGTACACTTAAAGAAATCATAGGACTAAGGAGAGATCCGGATTAGGAGGGTTTGTACTAGTCTAGAAATGCTGACCTGAAAACCAACTAAAGTTTCAACTCCTTCTTTTGAGGAACATTAGCTGTGCCGTGCTTTTCAAAAATAACTTGTCATAACTGATTGATGCCCATGTTAGCAACTCTTCTGAAATTACGTTGAAAGTAGACTAATGTGAGAGTTTCTCTTTAGAGAGAATTCAAATTACTTGCATAGGAAGTGGCAGCAGGTCTGGGGATGTTGTAGCTCAGTGGCAGTGACCTTGCCTAGCTTGGGGCTGGCCTGCCATGGACTTTCACCCCAAACACTTGCAAGAAAAGAAAAGGGAGGGAAGGGAGAGAGAAAGTTGGAAGGGAGGAAGGCAAAGTTGGAGGGATGGATGGAGGTACAAAAGAAGGAAGAAGAAAAGGAGAAAAACCAGGAAGGGGGGAAGGAAGCAAGGAAGGTAGGAAATAGGGAGAGCACAAGGGCAGAAAAAGGACTGAGTCACTCAAACAAAAGGCAAGGGACACAAAGACCAATATAGGCCATAAAAGCTGTTTGAACGGTTTAGTCAGCTTTAGAATTTGAGTGACATCAAACTGAATGTTATTATGACTGGATGGAATCTTCCTACTAACCCCGCCTTGGCCTGGCCTAAACCAAATCAAGGGGTGGGTGGCATGGAGAGGAATTCTCTCTGGCTGGAGTGGGAGGGACCTAAACATGTGGCACTTGAGGATGCACTGGGTAGGGAAGGGGACAAGACTCCCCTGATGGGCAGTTGAGACAACAAGGCTCCTGGGAGCCCCTGATCATGGCTCCCACTGCCATACGCACACCACCCACCATACGCTCAGCCCCTGAAGGGGCTCACAGTGGTCTGCTCCGTTGCCTGGTGCAGGTTGGAGTTCCTGACCAAAGACCTGAGTGTCCACAGCCTGTGTTGGCCTGCCTGGGCAGGCTGTGGTTGTGGTGGCAAGAGCCAAAGCTGTCTTGGCGTGATGGAGGAGCCAAGGGCTGCCTCTCAGCCATACTAGTGGGTGGTTCTGGAAGAAGCACCCAGGGTTGTGGCAGCATTGTCCGAAGACATGAAGCCAGGCCATCTTCCTTATGGCTTTCCTTGGGAGTTGATGATGTGTACAGCTCTTGGATTTTTTGCTGTTCTCTCACTTTTCTGGAGAGCTTTTCAGTCGGTTAGTAGCAGACTTTACGTGGGAAGAGAAAAAAGGCTGGCTCTAAATCTTGCTGGACTTATTCAGGCAAAATGTGGACTTCTTGATAAAGTGAGCCTTGTTGAAAAAGAACATAAAGGCTTAGACTCATCTTTAAAGGATTGCAGGTTTGAGAAGGGTTCAAGGGAAGCACAACAGCTGGAGGCAACCTACGAAAAGCTGCATAGGTCTGAATCCAGCCATGGCGTTGAAATGCTCTTTCTAGAAGAAGAGCTCAAAGCACAGAAGGCTAAACATGGTCAACAGGATGAAACGATGGCGCATCTATCAAGAGGGATACAGTCCCTCCAAGGTGAATCTGAATCCCTCAGATCACAAATAGCTGAAGCCAAAACAAACTGGAGACTCTTTCAAGTGAATGAGGAAGAACTGAAGCTGGCAATCAAAGAGGTTTTGAATGAAGGATCCCTACTTCCGCAAACGCAGAGACCAACAATACAAGGAGAAGCTGAAGCACAGAGGGAACAAGGAGGTGTCCAATATAAAGCAAAAATCATATTAGAGGACTCTAAAGTAGCTGGAGAACAAGTTCTAAGGGACACCGAAAATCACATGGAGTCTCTGAGTGAATGCTTGCTGAAGACGAAGGATAGATCTTCTCCAAGCCTGGGAGCCCAAAGGGATGGTGGTCACCTGGAACTGGGAAAGACGAGTGAACCCGAAATTGGTGCTCACTTGGAGGATGAGTCCAAAGGAGCTTTGAGGAACCTGGTTTATGGTGATAAGCTAAAGGCCTCCTTAGAAATCTTGGAAGGAGGAAGAAATCAAAAATGTACTTTCTCATCTGAAGTGGAGAAAACCACGGAAGACCTTACAGAACACCTTAAAAGTCTGCAGACTGAACAGGCATCCTTGCAGTCAAAAAATGCACAGCTGCAAAGTGAGAATGAGACCCTACAGAAGAACTTGAAAGTCATGATGGAACGCTATCAAGAAAATACGATGAAACTGCACAGGAAATTAAGAGGGGAGGAAAACTACCGGGTGGAGCAAGAGGAGAAACTTTCCAAAGTCGAAGAAAAGATGAGCCATACAATAAAAGAGCTGGAGACCTACAGAAAGAGAGCCCAATATCTTGAAGAACAATTGCAGAGTACCATTCATTCCTGTCTGGGGAAGATTATTTCCTCTGAGAAAGATGCACATGCCAGTGAGTTGGCAGCTCGGATTGCTGAAAGAAACCTCAGCTATTTCAGGAAACAAAATGAACGCAACAGACAAAAATTAACTGAGAAGGAGCTGAGATTTGAACTTGTAGGAAAAGATCCGTATGATGCACTGGATGTTTCCAACTCAGCAATGGGCAGAAAGCCTTCTCCGAATGGGCCATCACCAATAGGTCACCCTTCATCTGAAAGGAGACCTCCTCATTTTGAAAAGAGTGGTCCACTCACACTCTCACCTTTCACTCCAGTGGGAGGAGGAAGAGGGTCAAGGGGCCCTGGAGAATCCTCTGGACCATGCGACTAGCAGTAAAGGAAGAGAATCCAGCTGTCATAAGTTCACTGATTTTCAGAGAGCACCTTCTCAGACTGGGCCCCTCTCTCCTCCAGGGGAACAGGCCAGCAGGCTGATGATCCCTCCGCCAGGCCAACCATATTCTTCTGATGCACGTCTTCCTCTACAAAGGCAAGATAGGTTTTACTCAAATTGTGGTAGAGCATCGGGACCAGCAGAACACAGAATTCCTAATATGCCTCCTTTGGACTCTGATGTGCCTGATTCACCTCTCCATGCTGAAAACCAAGCAACTGGCTCTGGCTCTGTGTTGGCACCTTTCCCTCCAGTCAGAGGTGCCTTGTTTCCAGTTGACCCAAAGACTCAGTTCCTGAGAAGAGGACCTTTTTTTTCCTCCACCTCTCCCAGGAAACTTGTCTGGGAATTTGGAGATTATTTTCCACCTGACCCACCACCCACTCCATTTCCAATGTGATGTGTCTATGCAGGGAGGGGGTTTTCCTCACAATCTTCCCCCAACAGCTGGAATTCAGCCCTCTACACCCCCATTCTGAAAGTACAAGTGAGTTCCCTGAAGGGTTCCTTCCACCTGCAAATGAGCCTGTTACTCAACATCCAGAACCAAACAAGAAACCTCATGCTGTTGCTCTCTCTTCAAATGTAATTTGACTTATCTCTCATTTTTAGTTTTTAAGTAACTGCTTTTACATCAGTAATTGACTATACTTTGGCTCCAATTGAAGCTCAATGAAACAATAATTCTTAAGATAGTATTTTGTAAATAAAGATGGTTTACGTAGGAATCTTCTGAGTAAATTATTCCTATTTTATTTTATTCCAGAGAACAGCATTTAATCTGATGAAGCCACTCTTACATAAACAAGAATGGGAGTTCTAGGTACTTGTAATCTAGCTGATGGAAATATCTTTGAAACTCCCAAAAAAGAAGTGCATTTAGTATGACTGTAGCAAATGTAAAGTGACTTTGGGCTTAATGAAGAATTGTCACTGATTTAGAGACTGGTTGGGCATTTCAGCTAGTTTTTCCATATCAGAATAACTAGAGCATGGGAGGACTAAAGGAGAGAACACAACTAAACATGTCAGGGAAACAGGAGATCTCAACTACAAAGAAAAATGAAGACCTCTTGTTTATATTGGTTGCTTAAAACATTACATAGCTCTTGAGATACCATATTTCCTACATTAGATTCAAGTGAGTTATGAACTCCCATTTTCACCCCATATACAGATTGCACAATCACATTGTTTACACATCCACATTTTTACAAAATGCCATATTAGTAACTGCTGTATTCTGCTACCTTCTCTAGCCTCTACTATCCCCCCTCTCCTGCCCTCCCATCTTCTCTCTCTATCCCATCTGCTGTAATTTAACGCTTGGGAATTGGAAACCACACTTTAAACTCACTCTCCTCCCCTTTTTCCCTTCTGTCAAATTACTCATCATCTTCTTCTATTTCTCCTCCTCCTCCTCCTCCTTATACCTTTAATTCATTCATCATACACTCATGCATTGGTTCATTCATTCCTTTCACATATGGTGTTGGGGATCCAACTCAGGACCTTTGAAAGTGTGAAGCCAGCACTCTAGTGCTGAGCCAAAACCCCAGCACCTGTCTTTTTGATTTTATGACTGTTTGTATGAAATTCAGAATCGCATTCTGCTATGGTTTACTGATATGTGGATTGACCTAGTCCTTGTTTTCTGGGAGACTTTTGGAAAATATACATGAATTATTAGGAGATTGAAATGAAGAAACAAAGAGGAAATTCCCCAATTTCTTATTCTTAGAGTCCATACTCTGACTCTGCCTACCTACTGTAAAAACTTTTAAACCCTTACTCCCCATTTCTATATCATGGCCAACAAGTGAACATTCACTGCCCTACAACAAACCAGAGAACTCACATTGAACAATGTTTCCCCAGTAGAGACCAAGACACAATACTTATTAAAAAAAAAATACCCTAGTTATGAGTTAGTAGGTAAAGCTTTATTTGAGTGTTAAATGTGCTCTAATTATGTGTTTGTGTGTTTGTTGATGTGTGTGGTGTGTGGGTGTGTGTGCTTGTGTGTGAAACAAGCACTGAGGTGTAAAATAAATGCAGGATTGCAACGGCCTTCTTAAAAATAAGAAGCAACTTTATCACATTTGAAGCCCAGTGAAGAATCTGCCTGATACTTAACCTACAATTAATTGAAATGTGAAAAATTCAGGCCTCGAAAAACAAAGCCAACATACATACTGAATCTAATCAGTCTGTCTCACCTGTTTTCTAATCACTCCTTTCAATAAACCTAAATTGCCAGCATAAAACATCAGTTGTTCTAAACGAGTGGACGGATGTCCCCTGTCATGGGCTGTGTAAAACACATGGACGATCCGGCACTGATTGTTATCTAGAATGACTTCTGCCTGAACTACTATTGGAGAATTGTTGCTGATATACTGCGGTTCTTATACCAGTAAACTGGAATGAAGGTAATTTCAGGCTGCAAAGGAATAAATTGATTTTACTAACTGGTTTTTGGAAAACACTGCCATGAAAAATTATCAATATGTTCATAAAGGCATCTACATGTCTCTTCACAAGGGTTTTACTTAATGGGGGAGGTGGTGAGGTCTGGATATAACTGAACTGTCCATTAGTAGGTAGAACAATATCATGGGAATCAGAGTGCACATTCCGGTTTGACCTCAATCTAGGTAACATGGATTCATCTCTGTGTAATAGGCCTGCTTCTGAAAAACACAATGTAGAGCTCCAAAAGCAGAACGATACTTTCAGAATACCATGTTATGTTTGTAAATAGACAGACAGATAGATATACAGAAATCAAAAATCTGAAAACGGTCTGGAAGTGTACATTTCTATAACTTACAATGTCAGTAGTGGGGGATTAATAGCAGATCAAGAAGACTGTATCTGCATGAGAAATGGTTCAATTTTTGAAAGAGTTTTTTAAATGAAAATGGACAAAAAATTTAAAGGGTTACAGTAAGTGTTGAGGAGTGACTTGGCAAAAGGAGCACAGAGGTCAGAAAGAATTAAGTAGAGTTCAATAGAACCAGGTATAATTTCTGTACACATGACTCCATGAACAGGAGCAAAGGGGACACTTAAAGAAATCATAGGACTAAGGAGAGATCAGGATTAGGAGGGTTTGTACTAGTCTAGAAATGCTGACCTGAAAACCAACTAACGTTTCAACTCCTTCTTTTGAGGAACATTAGCTGTGCCGTGCTTTTCAAAAATGACTTGTCATAACTGATTGATGCCCATGTTAGCAACTCTTCTGAAATTACGTTGAAAGTAGACTAATGTGAGAGTTTCTCTTTAGAGAGAATTCAAATTACTTGCATAGGAAGTGGCAGCAGGTCTGGGGATGTTGTAGCTCAGTGGCAGTGACCTTGCCTAGCTTGGGGCTGGCCTGCCATGGACTTTCACCCCAAACACTTGCAAGAAAAGAAAAGGGAGGGAAGGGAGAGAGAAAGTTGGAAGGGAGGAAGGCAAAGTTGGAGGGATGGATGGAGGTACAAAAGAAGGAAGAAGAAAAGGAGAAAAACCAGGAAGGGGGGAAGGAAGCAAGGAAGGTAGGAAATAGGGAGAGCACAAGGGCAGAAAAAGGACTGAGTCACTCAAACAAAAGGCAAGGGACACAAAGACCAATATAGGCCATAAAAGCTGTTTGAACGGTTTAGTCAGCTTTAGAATTTGAGTGACATCAAACTGAATGTTATTATGACTGGATGGAATCTTCCTACTAACCCCGCCTTGGCCTGGCCTAAACCAAATCAAGGGGTGGGTGGCATGGAGAGGAATTCTCTCTGGCTGGAGTGGGAGGGACCTAAACATGTGGCACTTGAGGATGCACTGGGTAGGGAAGGGGACAAGACTCCCCTGATGGGCAGTTGAGACAACAAGGCTCCTGGGAGCCCCTGATCATGGCTCCCACTGCCATACGCACACCACCCACCATACGCTCAGCCCCTGAAGGGGCTCACAGTGGTCTGCTCCGTTGCCTGGTGCAGGTTGGAGTTCCTGACCAAAGACCTGAGTGTCCACAGCCTGTGTTGGCCTGCCTGGGCAGGCTGTGGTTGTGGTGGCAAGAGCCAAAGCTGTCTTGGCGTGATGCAGGAGCCAAGGGCTGCCTCTCAGCCATACTAGTGGATGGTTCTGGAAGAAGCACCCAGGGTTGTGGCAGCATTGTCCGAAGACATGAAGCCAGGCCATCTTCCTTATGGCTTTCCTTGGGAGTTGATGATGTGTGCAGCTCTTGGATTTTTTGCTGTTCTCTCACTTTTCTGGAGAGCTTTTCAGTCGGTTAGTAGCAGGCTTTACGTGGGAAGAGAAAAAAGGCTGGCTCTAAATCTTGCTGGACTTATTGAGGCAAAATGTGGACTTCTTGATAAAGTGAGCCTTGTTGAAAAAGAACATAAAGGCTTAGACTCATCTTTAAAGGATTGCAGGTTTGAGAAGGGTTCAAGGGAAGCACAACAGCTGGAGGCAACCTACGAAAAGCTGCATAGGTCTGAATCCAGCCATGGCGTTGAAATGCTCTTTCTAGAAGAAGAGCTCAAAGCACAGAAGGCTAAACATGGTCAACAGGATGAAACGATGGCGCATCTATCAAGAGGGATACAGTCCCTCCAAGGTGAATCTGAATCCCTCAGATCACAAATAGCTGAAGCCAAAACAAACTGGAGACTCTTTCAAGTGAATGAGGGAGAACTGAAGCTGGCAATCAAAGAGGTTTTGAATGAAGGATCCCTACTTCCGCAAACGCAGAGACCAACAATACAAGGAGAAGCTGAAGCACAGAGGGAACAAAGAGGTGTCCAATATAAAGCAAAAATCATATTAGAGGACTCTAAAGTAGCTGGAGAACAAGTTCTAAGGGACACCAAAAATCACATGGAGTCTCTGAGTGAATGCTTGCTGAAGACGAAGGATAGATCTTCTCCAAGCCTGGGAGCCCAAAGGGATGGTGGTCACCTGGAACTGGGAAAGACGAGTGAACCCGAAATTGGTGCTCACTTGGAGGATGAGTCCAAAGGAGCTTTGAGGAACCTGGTTTATGGTGATAAGCTAAAGGCCTCCTTAGAAATATTGGAAGGAGGAAGAAATCAAAAATGTACTTTCTCATCTGAAGTGGAGAAAACCACGGAAGACCTTACAGAACACCTTAAAAGTCTGCAGACTGAACAGGCATCCTTGCAGTCAGAAAATGCACAGCTGCAAAGTGAGAATGAGACCCTACAGAAGAACTTGAAAGTCATGATGGAACGCTATCAAGATAATACGATGAAACTGCACAGGAAATTAAGAGGGGAGGAAAACTACCGGGTGGAGCAAGAGGAGAAACTTTCCAAAGTCGAAGAAAAGATGAGCCATACAATAAAAGAGCTGGAGACCTACAGAAAGAGAGCCCAATATCTTGAAGAACAATTGCAGAGTACCATTCATTCCTGTCTGGGGAAGATTATTTCCTCTGAGAAAGAAGCACATGCCAGTGAGTTGGCAGCTCGGATTGCTGAAAGAAACCTCAGCTATTTCAGGAAACAAAATGAACGCAACAGACAAAAATTAACTGAGAAGGAGCTGAGATTTGAACTTGTAGGAAAAGATCCGTATGATGCACTGGATGTTTCCAACTCAGCAATGGGCAGAAAGCCTTCTCCGAATGGGCCATCACCAATAGGTCACCCTTCATCTGAAAGGAGACCTCCTCATTTTGAAAAGAGTGGTCCACTCACACTCTCACCTTTCACTCCAGTGGGAGGAGGAAGAGGGTCAAGGGGCCCTGGAGAATCCTCTGGACCATGCGACTAGCAGTAAAGGAAGAGAATCCAGCTGTCATAAGTTCACAGATTTTCAGAGAGCACCTTCTCAGACTGGGCCCCTATCTCCTCCAGGGGAACAGGCCAGCAGGCTGATGATCCCTCCGCCAGGCCAACCATATTCTTCTGATGCACGTATCCTCTACAAAGGCAAGATAGGTTTTACTCAAATTGTGGTAGAGCATCGGGACCAGCAGAACACAGAATTCCTAATATGCCTCCTTTGGACTCTGATGTGCCTGATTCACCTCTCCATGCTGAAAACCAAGCAACTGGCTCTGGCTCTGTGTTGGCACCTTTCCCTCCAGTCAGAGGTGCCTTGTTTCCAGTTGACCCAAGGACTCAGTTCCTGAGAAGAGGACCTTTTTTTTCCTCCACCTCTCCCAGGAAACTTGTCTGGGAACCTGGAGATTATTTTCCACCTGACCCGCCACCCACTCCATTTCCAATGTGATGTGTCTATGCAGGGAGGGGGTTTTCCTCACAATCTTCCCCCAACAGCTGGAATTCAGCCCTCTACACCCCCATTCTGAAAGTACAAGTGAGTTCCCTGAAGGGTTCCTTCCACCTGCAAATGAGCCTGTTACTCAACATCCAGAACCAAACAAGAAACCTCATGCTGTTGCTCTCTCTTCAAATGTAATTTGACTTATCTCTCATTTTTAGTTTTTAAGTAACTGCTTTTACATCAGTAATTGACTATACTTTGGCTCCAATTGAAGCTCAATGAAACAATAATTCTTAAGATAGTATTTTGTAAATAAAGATGGTTTACGTAGGAATCTTCTGAGTAAATTATTCCTATTTTATTTTACTCAAGAGAACAGCATTTAATCTGATGAAGTCACTCTTACATAAACAAGAATGGGAGTTCTAGGTACTTGTAATCTAGCTGATGGAAATATCTTTGAAACTCCCAAAAAAGAAGTGCATTTAGTATGACTGTAGCAAATGTAAAGTGACTTTGGGCTTAATGAAGAATTGTCACTGATTTAGAGACTGGTTGGGCATTTCAGCTAGTTTTTCCATATCAGAATAACTAGAGCATGGGAGGACTAAAGGAGAGAACACAACTAAACATGTCAGGGAAACAGGAGATCTCAACTACAAAGAAAAATGAAGACCTCTTGTTTATATTGGTTGCTTAAAACATTACATAGCTCTTGAGATACCATATTTCCTACATTAGATTCAAGTGAGTTATGAACTCCCATTTTCACCCCATATACAGATTGCACAATCACATTGTTTACACATCCACATTTTTACAAAATGCCATATTAGTAACTGTTGTATTCTGCTACCTTCTCTAGCCTCTACTATCCCCCCTCTCCTGCCCTCCCATCTTCTCTCTCTATCCCATCTGCTGTAATTTAACGCTTGGGAATTGGAAACCACACTTTAAACTCACTGTCCTCCCCTTTTTCCCTTCTGTCAAATTACTCATCATCTTCTTCTATTTCTCCTCCTCCTCCTCCTCCTTATACCTTTAATTCATTCATCATACACTCATGCATTGGTTCATTCATTCCTTTCACATATGGTGTTGGGGATCCAACTCAGGACCTTTGAAAGTGTGAAGCCAGCACTCTAGTGCTGAGCCAAAACCCCAGCACCTGTCTTTTTGATTTGATGACTGTTTGTATGAAATTCAGAATCGCATTCTGCTATGGTTTACTGATATGTGGATTGACCTAGTCCTTGTTTTCTGGGAGACTTTTGGAAAATATACATGAATTATTAGGAGATTGAAATGAAGAAACAAAGAGGAAATTCCCCAATTTCTTATTCTTAGAGTCCATACTCTGACTCTGCCTACCTACTGTAAAAACTTTTAAACCCTTACTCCCCATTTCTATATCATTGCCAACAAGTGAACATTCACTGCCCTACAACAAACCAGAGAACTCACATTGAACAATGTTTCCCCAGTAGAGACCAAGACACAATACTTATTAAAAAAAATACCCTAGTTATGAGTTAGTAGGTAAAGCTTTATTTGAGTGTTAAATGTGCTCTAATTATGTGTTTGTGTGTTTGTTGATGTGTGTGGTGTGTGGGTGTGTGTGCTTGTGTGTGAAACAAGCACTGAGGTGTAAAATAAATGCAGGATTGCAACGGCCTTCTTAAAAATAAGAAGCAACTTTATCACATTTGAAGCCCAGTGAAGAATCTGCCTGATACTTAACCTACAATTAATTGAAATGTGAAAAATTCAGGCCTCGAAAAACAAAGCCAACATACATACTGAATCTAATCAGTCTGTCTCACCTGTTTTCTAATCACTCCTTTCAATAAACCTAAATTGCCAGCATAAAACATCAGTTGTTCTAAACGAGTGGACGGATGTCCCCTGTCATGGGCTGTGTAAAACACATGGACGATCCGGCACTGATTGTTATCTAGAATGACTTCTGCCTGAACTACTATTGGAGAATTGTTGCTGATATACTGCGGTTCTTATACCAGTAAACTGGAATGAAGGTAATTTCAGGCTGCAAAGGAATAAATTGATTTTACTAACTGGTTTTTGGAAAACACTGCCATGAAAAATTATCAATATGTTCATAAAGGCATCTACATGTCTCTTCACAAGGGTTTTACTTAATGGGGGAGGTGGTGAGGTCTGGATATAACTGAACTGTCCATTAGTAGGTAGAACAATATCATGGGAATCAGAGTGCACATTCCGGTTTGACCTCAATCTAGGTAACATGGATTCATCTCTGTGTAATAGGCCTGCTTCTGAAAAACACAATGTAGAGCTCCAAAAGCAGAACGATACTTTCAGAATACCATGTTATGTTTGTAAATAGACAGACAGATAGATATACAGAAATCAAAAATCTGAAAACGGTCTGGAAGTGTACATTTCTATAACTTACAATGTCAGTAGTGGGGAATTAATAGCAGATCAAGAAGACTGTATCTGCATGAGAAATGGTTCAATTTTTGAAAGAGTTTTTTAAATGAAAATGGACAAAAAATTTAAAGGGTTACAGTAAGTGTTGAGGAGTGACTTGGCAAAAGGAGCACAGAGGTGAGAAAGAATTAAGTAGAGTTCAGTAGAACCAGGTATAATTTCTGTACACATGACTCCATGAACAGGAGCAAAGGGGACACTTAAAGAAATCATAGGACTAAGGAGAGATCCGGATTAGGAGGGTTTGTACTAGTCTAGAAATGCTGACCTGAAAACCAACTAAAGTTTCAACTCCTTCTTTTGAGGAACATTAGCTGTGCCGTGCTTTTCAAAAATGACTTGTCATAACTGATTGATGCCCATGTTAGCAACTCTTCTGTGAATTACGTTGAAAGTAGACTAATGTGAGAGTTTCTCTATAGAGAGAATTCAAATTACTTGCATAGGAAGTGGCAGCAGGTCTGGGGATGTTGTAGCTCAGTGGCAGTGACCTTGCCTAGCTTGGGGCTGGCCTGCCATGGACTTTCACCCCAAACACTTGCAAGAAAAGAAAAGGGAGGGAAGGGAGAGAGAAAGTTTTAAGGGAGGAAGGCAAAGTTGGAGGGATGGATGGAGGTACAAAAGAAGGAAGAAGAAAAGGAGAAAAACCAGGAAGGGGGGAAGGAAGCAAGGAATGTAGGAAATAGGGAGAGCACAAGGGCAGAAAAAGGACTGAGTCACTCAAACAAAAGGCAAGGGACACAAAGACCAATACAGGCCATAAAAGCTGTTTGAACGGTTTAGTCAGCTTTAGAATTTGAGTGACATCAAACTGAATGTTATTATGACTGGATGGAATCTTCCTACTAACCCCGCCTTGGCCTGGCCTAAACCAAATCAAGGCGTGGGTGGCATGGAGAGGAATTCTCTCTGGCTGGAGTGGGAGGGACATAAACATGTGGCACTTGAGGATGCACTGGGTAGGGAAGGGGACAAGACTCCCCTGATGGGCAGTTGAGACAACAAGGCTCCTGGGAGCCCCTGATCATGGCTCCCACTGCCTTACGCACACCACCCACCATACGCTCAGCCCCTGAAGGGGCTCACAGTGGTCTGCTCCGTTGCCTGGTGCAGGTTGGAGTTCCTGACCAAACACCTGAGTGTCCACAGCCTGTGTTGGCCTGCCTGGGCAGGCTGTGGTTGTGGTGGCAAGAGCCAAAGCTGTCTTGGCGTGATGGAGGAGCCAAGGGCTGCCTCTCAGCCATACTAGTGGGTGGTTCTGGAAGAAGCACCCAGGGTTGTGGCAGCATTGTCCGAAGACATGAAGCCAGGCCATCTTCCTTATGGCTTTCCTTGGGAGTTGATGATGTGTACAGCTCTTGGATTTTTTGCTGTTCTCTCACTTTTCTGGAGAGCTTTTCAGTCGGTTAGTAGCAGCCTTTACGTGGGAAGAGAAAAAAGGCTGGCTCTAAATCTTGCTGGACTTATTCAGGCAAAATGTGGACTTCTTGATAAAGTGAGCCTTGTTGAAAAAGAACATAAAGGCTTAGACTCATCTTTAAAGGATTGCAGGTTTGAGAAGGGTTCAAGGGAAGCACAACAGCTGGAGGCAACCTACGAAAAGCTGCATAGGTCCGAATCCAGCCATGGCGTTGAAATGCTCTTTCTAGAAGAAGAGCTCAAAGCACAGAAGGCTAAACATGGTCAACAGGATGAAACGATGGCGCATCTATCAAGAGGGATACAGTCCCTCCAAGGTGAATCTGAATCCCTCAGATCACAAATAGCTGAAGCCAAAACAAACTGGAGACTCTTTCAAGTGAATGAGGAAGAACTGAAGCTGGCAATCAAAGAGGTTTTGAATGAAGGATCCCTACTTCCGCAAACGCAGAGACCAACAATACAAGGAGAAGCTGAAGCACACAGGGAACAAGGAGGTGTCCAATAGAAAGCAAAAATCATATTAGAGTACTCTAAAGTAGCTGGAGAACAAGTTCTAAGGGACACCGAAAATCACATGGAGTCTCTGAGTGAATGCTTGCTGAAGACGAAGGATAGATCTTCTCCAAGCCTGGGAGCCCAAAGGGATGGTGGTCACCTGGAACTGGGAAAGACGAGTGAACCCGAAATTGGTGCTCACTTGGAGGATGAGTCCAAAGGAGCTTTGAGGAACCTGGTTTATGGTGACAAGCTAAAGGCCTCCTTAGAAATCTTGGAAGGAGGAAGAAATCAAAAATGTACTTTCTCATCTGAAGTGGAGAAAACCACGGAAGACCTTACAGAACACCTTAAAAGTCTGCAGACTGAACAGGCATCCTTGCAGTCAGAAAATGCACAGCTGCAAAGTGAGAATGAGACCCTACAGAAGAACTTGAAAGTCATGATGGAACGCTATCAAGAAAATACGATGAAACTGCACAGGAAATTAAGAGTGGAGGAAAACTACCGGGTGGAGCAAGAGGAGAAACTTTCCAAAGTCGAAGAAAAGATGAGCCATACAATAAAAGAGCTGGAGACCTACAGAAAGAGAGCCCAATATCTTGAAGAACAATTGCAGAGTACCATTCATTCCTGTCTGGGGAAGATTATTTCCTCTGAGAAAGATGCACATGCCAGTGAGTTGGCAGCTCGGATTGCTGAAAGAAACCTCAGCTATTTCAGGAAACAAAATGCACGCAACAGACAAAAATTAACTGAGAAGGAGCTGAGATTTGAACTTGTAGGAAAAGATCCGTATGATGCACTGGATGTTTCCAACTCAGCAATGGGCAGAAAGCCTACTCCGAATGGGCCATCACCAATAGGTCACCCTTCATCTGAAAGGAGACCTCCTCATTTTGAAAAGAGTGGTCCACTCACACTCTCACCTTTCACTCCAGTGGGAGGAGGAAGAGGGTCAAGTGGCCCTGGAGAATCCTCTGGACCATGCGACTAGCAGTAAAGGAAGAGAATCCAGCTGTCATAAGTTCACTGATTTTCAGAGAGCACCTTCTCAGACTGGGCCCCTCTCTCCTCCAGGGGAACAGGCCAGCAGGCTGATGATCCCTCCGCCAGGCCAACCATATTCTTCTGAAGCACGTCTTCCTCTACAAAGGCAAGATAGGTTTTACTCAAATTGTGGTAGAGCATCGGGACCAGCAGAACACAGAATTCCTAATATGCCTCCTTTGGACTCTGATGTGCCTGATTCACCTCTCCATGCTGAAAACCAAGCAACTGGCTCTGGCTCTGTGTTGGCACCTTTCCCTCCAGTCAGAGGTGCCTTGTTTCCAGTTGACCCAAGGACTCAGTTCCTGAGAAGAGGACCTTTTTTTCCTCCACCTCTCCCAGGAAACTTGTCTGGGAACCTGGAGATTATTTTCCCCCTTACCCGCCACCCACTCCATTTCCAATGTGATGTGTCTATTCAGGGAGGGGGTTTTCCTCACAATCTTCCCCCAACAGCTGGAATTCAGCCCTCTACACCCCCATTCTGAAAGTACAAGTGAGTTCCCTGAAGGGTTCCTTCCACCTGCAAATGAGCCTGTTACTCAACATCCAGAACCAAACAAGAAACCTCATGCTGTTGCTCTCTCTTCAAATGTAATTTGACTTATCTCTCATTTTTAGTTTTTAAGTAACTGCTTTTACTTCAGTAATTGACTATACTTTGGCTCCAATTGAAGCTCAATGAAACAATAATTCTTAAGATAGTATTTTGTAAATAAAGATGGTTTACGTAGGAATCTTCTGAGTAAATTATTCCTATTTTATTTTATTCCAGAGAACAGCATTTAATCTGATGAAGCCACTCTTACATAAACAAGAATGGGAGTTCTAGGTACTTGTAATCTAGCTGATGGAAATATCTTTGAAACTCCCAAAAAAGAAGTGCATTTAGTATGACTGTAGCAAATGTAAAGTGACTTTAGGCTTAATGAAGAATTGTCACTGATTTACAGACTGGTTGGGCATTTCAGCTAGTTTTTCCATATCAGAATAACTAGAGCATGGGAGGACTAAAGGAGAGAACACAACTAAACATGTCAGGGAAACAGGAGATCTCAACTACAAAGAAAAATGAAGACCTCTTGTGTATATTGGTTGCTCAAAACATTACATAGCTCTTGAGATACCATATTTCCTACATTAGATTCAAGTGAGTTATGAACTCCCATTTTCACCCCATATACAGATTGCACAATCACATTGTTTACACATCCACATTTTTACAAAATGCCATATTAGTAACTGTTGTATTCTGCTACCTTTTCTAGCCTCTACTATCCCCCCTCTCCTGCCCTCCCATCTTCTCTCTCTATCCCATCTGCTGTAATTTAATGCTTGGGAATTGGAAACCACACTTTAAACTCACTCTCCTCCCCTTTTTCCCTTCTGTCAAATTACTCATCATCTTCTTCTATTTTTCCTCCTCCTCCTCCTCCTTATACCTTTAATTCATTCATCATACACTCATGCATTGGTTCATTCATTCCTTTCACATATGGTGTTGGGGATCCAACTCAGGACCTTTGAAAGTGTGAAGCCAGCACTCTAGTGCTGAGCCAAAACCCCAGCACCTGTCTTTTTGATTTTATGATGTTTATATGAAATTCAGAATCGCATTCTGCTATGGTTCATGGATATGTGGATTGACCTAGTCCTTGTTTTCTGGGAGACTTTTGGAAAATATACATGAATTATTAGGAGATTGAAATGAAGAAACAAAGAGGAAATTCCTCAATTTCTTATTCTTAGAGTCCATACTCTGACTCTGCCTACCTACTGTAAAAACTTTTAAACCCTTACTCCCCATTTCTATATCATGGCAAACAAGTGAACATTCACTGCCCTACAACAAACCAGAGAACTCACATTGAACAATGTTTCCCCAGTAGAGACCAAGACACAATACTTATTTAAAAAATACCCTAGTTATGAGTTAGTAGGTAAAGCTTTATTTGAGTGTTAAATGTGCTCTAATTATGTGTTTGTGTGTTTGTTGTTGTGTGTGGTGTGTGGGTGTGTGTGCTTGTGTGTGAAACAAGCACTGAGGTGTAAAATAAATGCAGGATTGCAACGGCCTTCTTAAAAATAAGAAGCAACTTTATCACATTTGAAGCCCAGTGAAGAATCTGCCTGATACTTAACCTACAATTAATTGAAATGTGAAAAATTCAGGCCTCGAAAAACAAAGCCAACATACATACTAAATCTAATCAGTCTGTCTCACCTGTTTTCTTATCACTCCTTTCAATAAACCTAAATTGCCAGCATAAAACATCAGTTGTTCTAAACGAGTGGACGGATGTCCCCTGTCATGGGCTGTGTAAAATACATGGACGATCCGGCACTGATTGTTATCTAGAATGACTTCTGCCTGAACTACTATTGGAGAATTGTTGCTGAAATACTGCGGTTTTTATACCAGTAAACTGGAATGAAGGTAATTTCAGGCTGCAAAGGAATACATTGATTTTACTAACTGGTTTTTGGAAAACACTGCCATGAAAAATTATCAATATGTTCATAAAGGCATCTACATGTCTCTTCACAAGGGTTTTACTTAATGGGGGAGGTGGTGAGGTCTGGATATAACTGAACTGTCCATTAGTAGGTAGAACAATATCATGGGAATCAGAGTGCACATTCCGGTTTGACCTCAATCTAGGTAACATGGATTCATTTCTGTGTAATAGGCCTGCTTCTGAAAAACACAATGTAGAGCTCCAAAAGCAGAACGATACTTTCAGAATACCATGTTATGTTTGTAAATAGACAGACAGATAGATATACAGAAATCAAAAATCTGAAAACGGTCTGGAAGTGTACATTTCTATAACTTACAATGTCAGTAGTGGGGGATTAATAGCAGATCAAGAAGACTGTATCTGCATGAGAAATGGTTCAATTTTTGAAAGAGTTTTTTAAATGAAAATGGACAAAAAATTTAAAGGGCTACAGTAAGTGTTGAGGAGTGACTTGGCAAAAGGAGCACAGAGGTGAGAAAGAATTAAGTAGAGTTCAGTAGAACCAGGTATAATTTCTGTACACATGACTCCATGAACAGGAGCAAAGGGGACACTTAAAGAAATCATAGGACTAAGGAGAGATCAGGATTAGGAGGGTTTGTACTAGTCTAGAAATGCTGACCTGAAAACCAACTAAAGTTTCAACTCCTTCTTTTGAGGAACATTAGCTGTGCCGTGCTTTTCAAAAATGACTTGTCATAACTGATTGATGCCCATGTTAGCAACTCTTCTGAAATTACGTTGAAAGTAGACTAATGTGAGAGTTTCTCTTTAGAGAGAATTCAAATTACTTGCATAGGAAGTGGCAGCAGGTCTGGGGATGTTGTAGCTCAGTGGCAGTGACCTTGCCTAGCTTGGGGCTGGCCTGCCATGGACTTTCACCCCAAACACTTGCAAGAAAAGAAAAGGGAGGGAAGGGAGAGAGAAAGTTGGAAGGGAGGAAGGCAAAGTTGGAGGGATGGATGGAGGTACAAAAGAAGGAAGAAGAAAAGGAGAAAAACCAGGAAGGTGGGAAGGAAGCAAGGAAGGTAGGAAATAGGGAGAGCACAAGGGCAGAAAAAGGACTGAGTCACTCAAACAAAAGGCAAGGGACACAAAGACCAATATAGGCCATAAAAGCTGTTTGAACGGTTTAGTCAGCTTTAGAATTTGAGTGACATCAAACTGAATGTTATTATGACTGGATGGAATCTTCCTACTAACCCCGCCTTGGCCTGGCCTAAACCAAATCAAGGGGTGGGTGGCATGGAGAGGAATTCTCTCTGGCTGGAGTGGGAGGGACCTAAACATGTGGCACTTGAGGATGCACTGGGTAGGGAAGGGGACAAGACTCCCCTGATGGGCAGTTGAGACAACAAGGCTCCTGGGAGCCCCTGATCATGGCTCCCACTGCCATACGCACACCACCCACCATACGCTCAGCCCCTGAAGGGGCTCACAGTGGTCTGCTCCGTTGCCTGGTGCAGGTTGGAGTTCCTGACCAAACACCTGAGTGTCCACAGCCTGTGTTGGCCTGCCTGGGCAGGCTGTGGTTGTGGTGGCAAGAGCCAAAGCATGTCTTGGCGTGATGGAGGAGCCAAGGGCTGCCTCTCAGCCATACTAGTGGGTGGTTCTGGAAGAAGCACCCAGGGTTGTGGCAGCATTGTCCGAAGACATGAAGCCAGGCCATCTTCCTTCTGGCTTTTTGGGAGTTGATGATGTGTACAGCTCTTGGATTTTTTGCTGTTCTCTCACTTTTCTGGAGAGCTTTTCAGTCGGTTAGTAGCAGGCTTTACGTGGGAAGAGAAAAAAGGCTGGCTCTAAATCTTGCTGGACTTATTGAGGCAAAATGTGGACTTCTTGATAAAGTGAGCCTTGTTGAAAAAGAACATAAAGGCTTAGACTCATCTTTAAAGGATTGCAGGTTTGAGAAGGGTTCAAGGGAAGCACAACAGCTGGAGGCAACCTACGAAAAGCTGCATAGGTCCGAATCCAGCCATGGTGTTGAAATGCTCTTTCTAGAAGAAGAGCTCAAAGCACAGAAGGCTAAACATGGTCAACAGGATGAAACGATGGCGCATCTATCAAGAGGGATACAGTCCCTCCAAGGTGAATCTGAATCCCTCAGATCACAAATAGCTGAAGCCAAAACAAACTGGAGACTCTTTCAAGTGAATGAGGAAGAACTGAAGCTGGCAATCAAAGAGGTTTTGAATGAAGGATCCCTACTTCCGCAAACGCAGAGACCAACAATACAAGGAGAAGCTGAAGCACAGAGGGAACAAGGAGGTGTCCAATATAAAGCAAAAATCATATTAGAGGACTCTAAAGTAGCTGGAGAACAAGTTCTAAGGGACACCGAAAATCACATGGAGTCTCTGAGTGAATGCTTGCTGAAGACGAAGGATAGATCTTCTCCAAGCCTGGGAGCCCAAAGGGATGGTGGTCACCTGGAACTGGGAAAGACGAGTGAACCCGAAATTGGTGCTCACTTGGAGGATGAGTCCAAAGGAGCTTTGAGGAACCTGGTTTATGGTGATAAGCTAAAGGCCTCCTTAGAAATCTTGGAAGGAGGAAGAAATCAAAAATGTACTTTCTCATCTGAAGTGGAGAAAACCACGGAAGACCTTACAGAACACCTTAAAAGTCTGCAGACTGAACAGGCATCCTTGCAGTCAGAAAATGCACAGCTGCAAAGTGAGAATGAGACCCTAAAGAAGAACTTGAAAGTCATGATGGAACGCTATCAAGAAAATACGATGAAACTGCACAGGAAATTAAGAGGGGAGGAAAACTACCGGGTGGAGCAAGAGGAGAAACTTTCCAAAGTCGAAGAAAAGATGAGCCATACAATAAAAGAGCTGGAGACCTACAGAAAGAGAGCCCAATATCTTGAAGAACAATTGCAGAGTACCATTCATTCCTGTCTGGGGAAGATTATTTCCTCTGAGAAAGATGCACATGCCAGTGAGTTGGCAGCTCGGATTGCTGAAAGAAACCTCAGCTATTTCAGGAAACAAAATGCACGCAACAGACAAAAATTAACTGAGAAGGAGCTGAGATTTGAACTTGTAGGAAAAGATCCGTATGATGCACTGGATGTTTCCAACTCAGCAATGGGCAGAAAGCCTTCTCCGAATGGGCCATCACCAATAGGTCACCCTTCATCTGAAAGGAGACCTCCTCATTTTGAAAAGAGTGGTCCACTCACACTCTCACCTTTCACTCCAGTGGGAGGAGGAAGAGGGTCAAGGGGCCCTGGAGAATCCTCTGGACCATGCGACTAGCAGTAAAGAAAGAGAATCCAGCTGTCATAAGTTCACTGATTTTCAGAGAGCACCTTCTCAGACTGGGCCACTCTCTCCTCCAGGGGAACAGGCCAGCAGGCTGATGATCCCTCCGCCAGGCCAACCATATTCTTCTGATGCACGTCTTCCTCTACAAAGGCAAGATAGGTTTTACTGAAATTGTGGTAGAGCATCGGGACCAGCAGAACACAGAATTCCTAATATGCCTCCTTTGGACTCTGATGTGCCTGATTCACCTCTCCATGCTGAAAACCAAGCAACTGGCTCTGGCTCTGTGTTGGCACCTTTCCCTCCAGTTAGAGGTGCCTTGTTTCCAGTTGACCCAAGGAGTCAGTTCCTGAGAAGAGGACCTTTTTTTTCCTCCACCTCTCCCAGGAAACTTGTCTGGGAACCTGGAGATTATTTCCACCTGTCCCAAAACCCACTCCATTTCCAATGTGATGTGTCTATGCAGGGAGGGGGTTTTCCTCACAATCTTCCCCCAACAGCTGGAATTCAGCCCTCTACACCCCCATTCTGAAAGTACAAGTGAGTTCCCTGAAGGGTTCCTTCCACCTGCAAATGAGCCTGTTACTCAACATCCAGAACCAAACAAGAAACCTCATGCTGTTGCTCTCTCTTCAAATGTAATTTGACTTATCTCTCATTTTTAGTTTTTAAGTAACTGCTTTTACATCAGTAATTGACTATACTTTGGCTCCAATTGAAGCTCAATGAAACAATAATTCTTAAGATAGTATTTTGTAAATAAAGATGGTTTACGTAGGAATCTTCTGAGTAAATTATTCCTATTTTATTTTATTCCAGAGAACAGCATTTAATCTGATGAAGCCACTCTTACATAAACAAGAATGGGAGTTCTAGGTACTTGTAATCTAGCTGATGGAAATATCTTTGAAACTCCCAAAAAAGAAGTGCATTTAGTATGACTGTAGCAAATGTAAAGTGACTTTGGGCTTAATGAAGAATTGTCACTGATTTAGAGACTGGTTGGGCATTTCAGCTAGTTTTTCCATATCAGAATAACTAGAGCATGGGAGGACTAAAGGAGAGAACACAACTAAACATGTCAGGGAAACAGGAGATCTCAACTACAAAGAAAAATGAAGACCTCTTGTTTATATTGGTTGCTTAAAACATTACATAGCTCTTGAGATACCATATTTCCTACATTAGATTCAAGTGAGTTATGAACTCCCATTTTCACCCCATATACAGATTGCACAATCACATTGTTTACACATCCACATTTTTACAAAATGCCATATTAGTAACTGTTGTATTCTGCTACCTTTTCTAGCCTCTACTATCCCCCCTCTCCTGCCCTCCCATCTTCTCTCTCTATCCCATCTGCTGTAATTTAATGCTTGGGAATTGGAAACCACACTTTAAACTCACTCTCCTCCCCTTTTTCCCTTCTGTCAAATTACTCATCATCTTCTTCTATTTCTCCTCCTCCTCCTTATACCTTTAATTCATTCATCATACACTCATGCATTGGTTCATTCATTCCTTTCACATATGGTGTTGGGGATCCAACTCAGGACCTTTGAAAGTGTGAAGCCAGCACTCTAGTGCTGAGCCAAAACCCCAGCACCTGTCTTTTTGATTTTATGACTGTTTGTATGAAATTCAGAATCGCATTCTGCTATGGTTTACTGATATGTGGATTGACCTAGTCCTTGTTTTCTGGGAGACTTTTGGAAAATATACATGAATTATTAGGAGATTGAAATGAAGAAACAAAGAGGAAATTCCCCAATTTCTTATTCTTAGAGTCCATACTCTGACTCTGCCTACCTACTGTAAAAACTTTTAAACCCTTACTCCCCATTTCTATATCATTGCCAACAAGTGAACATTCACTGCCCTACAACAAACCAGAGAACTCACATTGAACAATGTTTCCCCAGTAGAGACCAAGACACAATACTTATTAAAAAAAATACCCTAGTTATGAGTTAGTAGGTAAAGCTTTATTTGAGTGTTAAATGTGCTCTAATTATGTGTTTGTGTGTTTGTTGATGTGTGTGGTGTGTGGGTGTGTGTGCTTGTGTGTGAAACAAGCACTGAGGTGTAAAATAAATGCAGGATTGCAACGGCCTTCTTAAAAATAAGAAGCAACTTTATCACATTTGAAGCCCAGTGAAGAATCTGCCTGATACTTAACCTACAATTAATTGAAATGTGAAAAATTCAGGCCTCGAAAAACAAAGCCAACATACATACTGAATCTAATCAGTCTGTCTCACCTGTTTTCTAATCACTCCTTTCAATAAACCTAAATTGCCAGCATAAAACATCAGTTGTTCTAAACGAGTGGACGGATGTCCCCTGTCATGGGCTGTGTAAAACACACGGACGATCCGGCACTGATTGTTATCTAGAATGACTTCTGCCTGAACTACTATTGGAGAATTGTTGCTGATATACTGCGGTTCTTATACCAGTAAACTGGAATGAAGGTAATTTCAGGCTGCAAAGGAATAAATTGATTTTACTAACTGGTTTTTGGAAAACACTGCCATGAAAAATTATCAATATGTTCATAAAGGCATCTACATGTCTCTTCACAAGGGTTTTACTTAATGGGGGAGGTGGTGAGGTCTGGATATAACTGAACTGTCCATTAGTAGGTAGAACAATATCATGGGAATCAGAGTGCACATTCCGGTTTGACCTCAATCTAGGTAACATGGATTCATCTCTGTGTAATAGGCCTGCTTCTGAAAAACACAATGTAGAGCTCCAAAAGCAGAACGATACTTTCAGAATACCATGTTATGTTTGTAAATAGATAGACAGATAGATATACAGAAATCAAAAATCTGAAAACGGTCTGGAAGTGTACATTTCTATAACTTACAATGTCAGTAGTGGGGGATTAATAGCAGATCAAGAAAACTGTATCTGCATGAGAAATGGTTCAATTTTTGAAAGAGTTTTTTAAATGAAAATGGACAAAAAATTTAAAGGGTTACAGTAAGTGTTGAGGAGTGACTTGGCAAAAGGAGCACAGAGGTGAGAAAGAATTAAGTAGAGTTCAGTAGAACCAGGTATAATTTCTGTACACATGACTCCATGAACAGGAGCAAAGGGGACACTTAAAGAAATCATAGGACTAAGGAGAGATCAGGATTAGGAGGGTTTGTACTAGTCTAGAAATGCTGACCTGAAAACCAACTAAAGTTTCAACTCCTTCTTTTGAGGAACATTAGCTGTGCCGTGCTTTTCAAAAATGACTTGTCATAACTGATTGATGCCCATGTTAGCAACTCTTCTGAAATTACGTTCCTATGCAAGTAATTTGAATTCTCTCTAAAGAGAAACTCTCACATAGGAAGTGGCAGCAGGTCTGGGGATGTTGTAGCTCAGTGGCAGTGACCTTGCCTAGCTTGGGGCTGGCCTGCCATGGACTTTCACCCCAAACACTTGCAAGAAAAGAAAAGGGAGGGAAGGGAGAGAGAAAGTTGGAAGGGAGGAAGGCAAAGTTGGAGGGATGGATGGAGGTACAAAAGAAGGAAGAAGAAAAGGAGAAAAACCAGGAAGGGGGGAAGGAAGCAAGGAAGGTAGGAAATAGGGAGAGCACAAGGGCAGAAAAAGGACTGAGTCACTCAAACAAAAGGCAAGGGACACAAAGACCAATATAGGCCATAAAAGCTGTTTGAACGGTTTAGTCAGCTTTAGAATTTGAGTGACATCAAACTGAATGTTATTATGACTGGATGGAATCTTCCTACTAACCCCGCCTTGGCCTGGCCTAAACCAAATCAAGGGGTGGGTGGCATGGAGAGGAATTCTCTCTGGCTGGAGTGGGAGGGACCTAAACATGTGGCACTTGAGGATGCACTGGGTAGGGAAGGGGACAAGACTCCCCTGATGGGCAGTTGAGACAACAAGGCTCCTGGGAGCCCCTGATCATGGCTCCCACTGCCATACGCACACCACCCACCATACGCTCAGCCCCTGAAGGGGCTCACAGTGGTCTGCTCCGTTGCCTGGTGCAGGTTGGAGTTCCTGACCAAACACCTGAGTGTCCACAGCCTGTGTTGGCCTGCCTGGGCAGGCTGTGGTTGTGGTGGCAAGAGCCAAAGCTGTCTTGGCGTGATGGAGGAGCCAAGGGCTGCCTCTCAGCCATACTAGTGGGTGGTTCTGGAAGAAGCACCCTGGGTTGTGGCAGCATTGTCCGAAGACATGAAGCCAGGCCATCTTCCTTCTGGCTTTTTGGGAGTTGATGATGTGTACAGCTCTTGGATTTTTTGCTGTTCTCTCACTTTTCTGGAGAGCTTTTTAGTCGTTTAGTAGCAGGCTTTACGTGGGAAGAGAAAAAAGGCTGGCTCTAAATCTTGCTGGACTTATTGAGGCAAAATGTGGACTTCTTGATAAAGTGAGCCTTGTTGAAAAAGAACATAAAGGCTTAGACTCATCTTTAAAGGATTGCAGGTTTGAGAAGGGTTCAAGAGAAGCACAACAGCTGGAGGCAACCTACGAAAAGCTGCATAGGTCTGAATCCAGCCATGGCGTTGAAATGCTCTTTCTAGAAGAAGAGCTCAAAGCACAGAAGGCTAAACATGGTCAACAGGATGAAACGATGGCGCATTTATCAAGAGGGATACAGTCCCTCCAAGGTGAATCTGAATCCCTCAGATCACAAATAGCTGAAGCCAAAACAAACTGGAGACTCTTTCAAGTGAATGAGGAAGAACTGAAGCTGGCAATCAAAGAGGTTTTGAATGAAGGATCCCTACTTCCGCAAACGCAGAGACCAACAATACAAGGAGAAGCTGAAGCACAGAGGGAACAAGGAGGTGTCCAATATAAAGCAAAAATCATATTAGAGGACTCTAAAGTAGCTGGAGAACAAGTTCTAAGGGACACCGAAAATCACATGGAGTCTCTGAGTGAATGCTTGCTGAAGACGAAGGATAGATCTTCTCCAAGCCTGGGAGCCCAAAGGGATGGTGGTCACCTGGAACTGGGAAAGACGAGTGAACCCGAAATTGGTGCTCACTTGGAGGATGAGTCCAAAGGAGCTTTGAGGAACCTGGTTTATGGTGATAAGCTAAAAGCCTCCTTAGAAATCTTGGAAGGAGGAAGAAATCAAAAATGTACTTTCTCATCTGAAGTGGAGAAAACCACGGAAGACCTTACAGAACACCTTAAAAGTCTGCAGACTGAACAGGCATCCTTGCAGTCAGAAAATGCACAGCTGCAAAGTGAGAATGAGACCCTACAGAAGAACTTGAAAGTCATGATGGAACGCTATCAAGAAAATACGATGAAACTGCACAGGAAATTAAGAGTGGAGGAAAACTACCGTGTGGTGCAAGAGGAGAAACTTTCCAAAGTCGAAGAAAAGATGAGCCATACAATAAAAGAGCTGGAGACCTACAGAAAGAGAGCCCAATATCTTGAAGAACAATTGCAGAGTACCATTCATTCCTGTCTGGGGAAGATTATTTCCTCTGAGAAAGAAGCACATGCCAGTGAGTTGGCAGCTCGGATTGCTGAAAGAAACCTCAGCTATTTCAGGAAACAAAATGCACGCAACAGACAAAAATTAACTAAGAAGGAGCTGAGATTTGAACTTGTAGCAAAAGATCCCTATGATGCACTGGATGTTTCCAACTCAGCAATGGGCAGAAAGCCTTCTCCGAATGGGCCCTCACCAATAGGTCACCCTTCATCTGAAAGGAGACCTCCTCATTTTGAAAAGAGTGGTCCACTCACACTCTCAACTTTCACTCCAGTGGGAGGAGGAAGAGGGTCAAGGGGCCCTGGAGAATCCTCTGGACCATGCGACTAGCAGTAAAGGAATAGAATCCAGCTGTCATGAGTTCACCGATTTTCAGAGAGCACCGTCTCAGACTGGGCCCCTCTCTCCTCCAGGGGAACAGGCCAGCAGGCTGATGATCCCTCCGCCAGGCCAACCATATTCTTCTGATGCACGTCTTCCTCTACAAAGGCAAGATAGGTTTTACTCAAATTGTGGTAGAGCATCGGGACCAGCAGAACACAGAATTCCTAATATGCCTCCTTTGGACTCTGATGTGCCTGATTCACCTCTCCATGCTGAAAACCAAGCAACTGGCTCTGGCTCTGTGTTGGCACCTTTCCCTCCAGTCAGAGGTGCCTTGTTTCCAGTTGACCCAAGGAGTCAGTTCCTGAGAAGAGGACCTTTTTTTTCCTCCACCTCTCCCAGGAAACTTGTCTGGGAACCTGGAGATTATTTTCCCCCTTACCCGCCACCCACTCCATTTCCAATGTGATGTGTCTATGCAGGGAGGGGGTTTTCCTCACAATCTTCCCCCAACAGCTGGAATTCAGCCCTCTACACCCCCATTCTGAAAGTACAAGTGAGTTCCCTGAAGGGTTCCTTCCACCTGCAAATGAGCCTGTTACTCAACATCCAGAAGCAAACAAGAAACCTCATGCTGTTGCTCTCTCTTCAAATGTAATTTGACTTATCTCTCATTTTTAGTTTTTAAGTAACTGCTTTTACTTCAGTAATTGACTATACTTTGGCTCCAATTGAAGCTCAATGAAACAATAATTCTTAAGATAGTATTTTGTAAATCAAGATGGTTTACGTAGGAATCTTCTGAGTAAATTATTCCTATTTTATTTTATTCCAGAGAACAGCATTTAATCTGATGAAGCCACTCTTACATAAACAAGAATGGGAGTTCTAGGTACTTGTAATCTAGCTGATGGAAATATCTTTGAAACTCCCAAAAAAGAAGTGCATTTAGTATGACTGTAGCAAATGTAAAGTGACTTTAGGCTTAATGAAGAATTGTCACTGATTTACAGACTGGTTGGGCATTTCAGCTAGTTTTTCCATATCAGAATAACTAGAGCATGGGAGGACTAAAGGAGAGAACACAACTAAACATGTCAGGGAAACAGGAGATCTCAACTACAAAGAAAAATGAAGACCTCTTCTGTATATTGGTTGCTCAAAACATTACATAGCTCTTGAGATACCATATTTCCTACATTAGATTCAAGTGAGTTATGAACTCCCATTTTCACCCCATATACAGATTGCACAATCACATTGTTTACACATCCACATTTTTACAAAATGCCATATTAGTAACTGTTGTATTCTGCTAACTTTTCTAGCCTCTACTATCCCCCCTCTCCTGCCCTCCCATCTTCTCTCTCTATCCCATCTGCTGTAATTTAATGCTTGGGAATTGGAAACCACACTTTAAACTCACTCTCCTCCCCTTTTTCCCTTCTGTCAAATTACTCATCATCTTCTTCTATTTTTCCTCCTCCTCCTCCTCCTTATACCTTTAATTCATTCATCATACACTCATGCATTGGTTCATTCATTCCTTTCACATATGGTGTTGGGGATCCAACTCAGGACCTTTGAAAGTGTGAAGCCAGCACTCTAGTGCTGAGCCAAAACCCCAGCACCTGTCTTTTTGATTTTATGATGTTTATATGAAATTCAGAATCGCATTCTGCTATGGTTCATGGATATGTGGATTGACCTAGTCCTTGTTTTCTGGGAGACTTTTGGAAAATATACATGAATTATTAGGAGATTGAAATGAAGAAACAAAGAGGAAATTCCTCAATTTCTTATTCTTAGAGTCCATACTCTGACTCTGCCTACCTACTGTAAAAACTTTTAAACCCTTACTCCCCATTTCTATATCATGGCCAACAAGTGAACATTCACTGCCCTACAACAAACCAGAGAACTCACATTGAACAATGTTTCCCCAGTAGAGACCAAGACACAATACTTATTTAAAAAATACCCTAGTTATGAGTTAGTAGGTAAAGCTTTATTTGAGTGTTAAATGTGCTCTAATTATGTGTTTGTGTGTTTGTTGTTGTGTGTGGTGTGTGGGTGTGTGTGCTTGTGTGTGAAACAAGCACTGAGGTGTAAAATAAATGCAGGATTGCAACGGCCTTCTTAAAAATAAGAAGCAACTTTATCACATTTGAAGCCCAGTGAAGAATCTGCCTGATACTTAACCTACAATTAATTGAAATGTGAAAAATTCAGGCCTCGAAAAACAAAGCCAACATACATACTAAATCTAATCAGTCTGTCTCACCTGTTTTCTTATCACTCCTTTCAATAAACCTAAATTGCCAGCATAAAACATCAGTTGTTCTAAACGAGTGGACGGATGTCCCCTGTCATGGGCTGTGTAAAATACATGGACGATCCGGCACTGATTGTTATCTAGAATGACTTCTGCCTGAACTACTATTGGAGAATTGTTGCTGAAATACTGCGGTTTTTATACCAGTAAACTGGAATGAAGGTAATTTCAGGCTGCAAAGGAATACATTGATTTTACTAACTGGTTTTTGGAAAACACTGCCATGAAAAATTATCAATATGTTCATAAAGGCATCTACATGTCTCTTCACAAGGGTTTTACTTAATGGGGGAGGTGGTGAGGTCTGGATATAACTGAACTGTCCATTAGTAGGTAGAACAATATCATGGGAATCAGAGTGCACATTCCGGTTTGACCTCAATCTAGGTAACATGGATTCATTTCTGTGTAATAGGCCTGCTTCTGAAAAACACAATGTAGAGCTCCAAAAGCAGAACGATACTTTCAGAATACCATGTTATGTTTGTAAATAGACAGACAGATAGATATACAGAAATCAAAAATCTGAAAACGGTCTGGAAGTGTACATTTCTATAACTTACAATGTCAGTAGTGGGGGATTAATAGCAGATCAAGAAGACTGTATCTGCATGAGAAATGGTTCAATTTTTGAAAGAGTTTTTTAAATGAAAATGGACAAAAAATTTAAAGGGTTACAGTAAGTGTTGAGGAGTGACTTGGCAATAGGAGCACAGAGGTGAGAAAGAATTAAGTAGAGTTCAATAGAACCAGGTATAATTTCTGTACACATGACTCCATGAACAGGAGCAAAGGGGACACTTAAAGAAATCATAGGACTAAGGAGAGATCAGGATTAGGAGGGTTTGTACTAGTCTAGAAATGCTGACCTGAAAACCAACTAACGTTTCAACTCCTTCTTTTGAGGAACATTAGCTGTGCCGTGCTTTTCAAAAATGACTTGTCATAACTGATTGATGCCCATGTTAGCAACTCTTCTGAAATTACGTTGAAAGTAGACTAATGTGAGAGTTTCTCTTTAGAGAGAATTCAAATTACTTGCATAGGAAGTGGCAGCAGGTCTGGGGATGTTGTAGCTCAGTGGCAGTGACCTTGCCTAGCTTGGGGCTGGCCTGCCATGGACTTTCACCCCAAACACTTGCAAGAAAAGAAAAGGGAGGGAAGGGAGAGAGAAAGTTGGAAGGGAGGAAGGCAAAGTTGGAGGGATGGATGGAGGTACAAAAGAAGGAAGAAGAAAAGGAGAAAAACCAGGAAGGGGGGAAGGAAGCAAGGAAGGTAGGAAATAGGGAGAGCACAAGGGCAGAAAAAGGACTGAGTCACTCAAACAAAAGGCAAGGGACACAAAGACCAATATAGGCCATAAAAGCTGTTTGAACGGTTTAGTCAGCTTTAGAATTTGAGTGACATCAAACTGAATGTTATTATGACTGGATGGAATCTTCCTACTAACCCCGCCTTGGCCTGGCCTAAACCAAATCAAGGCGTGGGTTGCATGGAGAGGAATTCTCTCTGGCTGGAGTGGGAGGGACCTAAACATGTGGCACTTGAGGATGCACTGGGTAGGGAAGGGGACAAGACTCCCCTGATGGGCAGTTGAGACAACAAGGCTCCTGGGAGCCCCTGATCATGGCTCCCACTGCCATACGCACACCACCCACCATACGCTCAGCCCCTGAAGGGGCTCACAGTGGTCTGCTCCGTTGCCTGGTGCAGGTTGGAGTTCCTGACCAAACACCTGAGTGTCCACAGCCTGTGTTGGCCTGCCTGGGCAGGCTGTGGTTGTGGTGGCAAGAGCCAAAGCTGTCTTGGCGTGATGGAGGAGCCAAGGGCTGCCTCTCAGCCATACTAGTGGGTGGTTCTGGAAGAAGCACCCAGGGTTGTGGCAGCATTGTCCGAAGACATGAAGCCAGGCCATCTTCCTTCTGGCTTTTTGGGAGTTGATGATGTGTACAGCTCTTGGATTTTTTGCTGTTCTCTCACTTTTCTGGAGAGCTTTTCAGTCGGTTAGTAGCAGGCTTTACGTGGGAAGAGAAAAAAGGCTGGCTCTAAATCTTGCTGGACTTATTGAGGCAAAATGTGGACTTCTTGATAAAGTGAGCCTTGTTGAAAAAGAACATAAAGGCTTAGACTCATCTTTAAAGGATTGCAGGTTTGAGAAGGGTTCAAGGGAAGCACAACAGCTGGAGGCAAATTACGAAAAGCTGCATAGGTCTGAATCCAGCCATGGCATTGAAATGCTCTTTCTAGAAGAAGAGCTCAAAGCACAGAAGGCTAAACATGGTCAACAGGATGAAACGATGGCGCATCTATCAAGAGGGATACAGTCCCTCCAAGGTGAATCTGAATCCCTCAGATCACAAATAGCTGAAGCCAAAACAAACTGGAGACTCTTTCAAGTGAATGAGGAAGAACTGAAGCTGGCAATCAAAGAGGTTTTGAATGAAGGATCCCTACTTCCGCAAACGCAGAGACCAACAATACAAGGAGAAGCTGAAGCACAGAGGGAACAAGGAGGTGTCCAATATAAAGCAAAAATCATATTAGAGGACTCTGAAGTAGCTGGAGAACAAGTTCTAAGGGACACCAAAAATCACATGGAGTCTCTGAGTGAATGCTTGCTGAAGACGAAGGATAGATCTTCTCCAAGCCTGGGAGCCCAAAGGGATGGTGGTCACCTGGAACTGGGAAAGACGAGTGAACCCGAAATTGGTGCTCACTTGGAGGATGAGTCCAAAGGAGCTTTGAGGAACCTGGTTTATGGTGATAAGCTAAAGGCCTCCTTAGAAATCTTGGAAGGAGGAAGAAATCCAAAATGTACTTTCTCATCTGAAGTGGAGAAAACCACGGAAGACCTTACAGAACACCTTAAAAGTCTGCAGACTGAACAGGCATCCTTGCAGTCAGAAAATGCACAGCTGCAAAGTGAGAATGAGACCCTACAGAAGAACTTGAAAGTCATGATGGAACGCTATCAAGAAAATACGATGAAACTGCACAGGAAATTAAGAGGGGAGGAAAACTACCGGGTGGAGCAAGAGGAGAAACTTTCCAAAGTCGAAGAAAAGATGAGCCATACAATAAAAGAGCTGGAGACCTACAGAAAGAGAGCCCAATATCTTGAAGAACAATTGCAGAGTACCATTCATTCCTGTCTGGGGAAGATTATTTCCTCTGAGAAAGATGCACATGCCAGTGAGTTGGCAGCTCGGATTGCTGAAAGAAACCTCAGCTATTTCAGGAAACAAAATGCACGCAACAGACAAAAAATAACTGAGAAGGAGCTGAGATTTGAACTTGTAGGAAAAGATCCGTATGATGCACTGGATGTTTCCAACTCAGCAATGGGCAGAAAGCCTTCTCCGAATGGGCCATCACCAATAGGTCACCCTTCATCTGAAAGGAGACCTCCTCATTTTGAAAAGAGTGGTCCACTCACACTCTCACCTTTCACTCCAGTGGGAGGAGGAAGAGGGTCAAGGGGCCCTGGAGAATCCTCTGGACCATGCGACTAGCAGTAAAGGAAGAGAATCCAGCTGTCATAAGTTCACTGATTTTCAGAGAGCACCTTCTCAGACTGGGCCCCTCTCTCCTCCAGGGGAACAGGCCAGCAGGCTGATGATCCCTCCGCCAGGCCAACCATATTCTTCTGATGCACGTCTTCCTCTACAAAGGCAAGATAGGTTTTACTCAAATTGTGGTAGAGCATCGGGACCAGCAGAACACAGAATTCCTAATATGCCTCCTTTGGACTCTGATGTGCCTGATTCACCTCTCCATGCTGAAAACCAAGCAACTGGCTCTGGCTCTGTGTTGGCACCTTTCCCTCCAGTCAGAGGTGCCTTGTTTCCAGTTGACCCAAGGAGTCAGTTCCTGAGAAGAGGACCTTTTTTTTCCTCCACCTCTCCCAGGAAACTTGTCTGGGAACCTGGAGATTATTTCCACCTGTCCCACCACCCACTCCATTTCCAATGTGATGTGTCTATGCAGGGAGGGGGTTTTCCTCACAATCTTCCCCCAACAGCTGGAATTCAGCCCTCTACACCCCCATTCTGAAAGTACAAGTGAGTTCCCTGAAGGGTTCCTTCCACCTGCAAATGAGCCTGTTACTCAACATCCAGAACCAAACAAGAAACCTCATGCTGTTGCTCTCTCTTCAAATGTAATTTGACTTATCTCTCATTTTTAGTTTTTAAGTAACTGCTTTTACATCAGTAATTGACTATACTTTGGCTCCAATTGAAGCTCAATGAAACAATAATTCTTAAGATAGTATTTTGTAAATAAAGATGGTTTACGTAGGAATCTTCTGAGTAAATTATTCCTATTTTATTTTATTCCAGAGAACAGCATTTAATCTGATGAAGCCACTCTTACATAAACAAGAATGGGAGTTCTAGGTACTTGTAATCTAGCTGATGGAAATATCTTTTAAACTCCCAAAAAAGAAGTGCATTTAGTATGACTGTAGCAAATGTAAAGTGACTTTAGGCTTAATGAAGAATTGTCACTGATTTACAGACTGGTTGGGCATTTCAGCTAGTTTTTCCATATCAGAATAACTAGAGCATGGGAGGACTAAAGGAGAGAACACAACTAAACATGTCAGGGAAACAGGAGATCTCAACTACAAAGAAAAATGAAGACCTCTTGTTTATATTGGTTGCTCAAAACATTACATAGCTCTTGAGATACCATATTTCCTACATTAGATTCAAGTGAGTTATGAACTCCCATTTTCACCCCATATACAGATTGCACAATCACATTGTTTACACATCCACATTTTTACAAAATGCCATATTAGTAACTGTTGTATTCTGCTAACTTTTCTAGCCTCTACTATCCCCCCTCTCCTGCCCTCCCATCTTCTCTCTCTATCCCATCTGCTGTAATTTAATGCTTGGGAATTGGAAACCACACTTTAAACTCACTCTCCTCCCCTTTTTCCCTTCTGTCAAATTACTCATCATCTTCTTCTATTTTTCCTCCTCCTCCTCCTCCTTATACCTTTAATTCATTCATCATACACTCATGCATTGGTTCATTCATTCCTTTCACATATGGTGTTGGGGATCCAACTCAGGACCTTTGAAAGTGTGAAGCCAGCACTCTAGTGCTGAGCCAAAACCCCAGCACCTGTCTTTTTGATTTTATGATGTTTATATGAAATTCAGAATCGCATTCTGCTATGGTTCATGGATATGTGGATTGACCTAGTCCTTGTTTTCTGGGAGACTTTTGGAAAATATACATGAATTATTAGGAGATTGAAATGAAGAAACAAAGAGGAAATTCCTCAATTTCTTATTCTTAGAGTCCATACTCTGACTCTGCCTACCTACTGTAAAAACTTTTAAACCCTTACTCCCCATTTCTATATCATGGCAAACAAGTGAACATTCACTGCCCTACAACAAACCAGAGAACTCACATTGAACAATGTTTCCCCAGTAGAGACCAAGACACAATACTTATTTAAAAAATACCCTAGTTATGAGTTAGTAGGTAAAGCTTTATTTGAGTGTTAAATGTGCTCTAATTATGTGTTTGTGTGTTTGTTGTTGTGTGTGGTGTGTGGGTGTGTGTGCTTGTGTGTGAAACAAGCACTGAGGTGTAAAATAAATGCAGGATTGCAACGGTCTTCTTAAAAATAAGAAGCAACTTTATCACATTTGAAGCCCAGTGAAGAATCTGCCTGATACTTAACCTACAATTAATTGAAATGTGAAAAATTCAGGCCTCGAAAAACAAAGCCAACATACATACTAAATCTAATCAGTCTGTCTCACCTGTTTTCTTATCACTCCTTTCAATAAACCTAAATTGCCAGCATAAAACATCAGTTGTTCTAAACGAGTGGACGGATGTCCCCTGTCATGGGCTGTGTAAAATACATGGATGATCCGGCAATGATTGTTATCTAGAATGACTTCTGCCTGAACTACTATTGGAGAATTGTTGCTGAAATACTGCGGTTTTTATACCAGTAAACTGGAATGAAGGTAATTTCAGGCTGCAAAGGAATACATTGATTTTACTAACTGGTTTTTGGAAAACACTGCCATGAAAAATTATCAATATGTTCATAAAGGCATCTACATGTCTCTTCACAAGGGTTTTACTTAATGGGGGAGGTGGTGAGGTCTGGATATAACTGAACTGTCCATTAGTAGGTAGAACAATATCATGGGAATCAGAGTGCACATTCCGGTTTGACCTCAATCTAGGTAACATGGATTCATTTCTGTGTAATAGGCCTGCTTCTGAAAAACACAATGTAGAGCTCCAAAAGCAGAACGATACTTTCAGAATACCATGTTATGTTTGTAAATAGACAGACAGATAGATATACAGAAATCAAAAATCTGAAAACGGTCTGGAAGTGTACATTTCTATAACTTACAATGTCAGTAGTGGGGGATTAATAGCAGATCAAGAAGACTGTATCTGCATGAGAAATGGTTCAATTTTTGAAAGAGTTTTTTAAATGAAAATGGACAAAAAATTTAAAGGGTTACAGTAAGTGTTGAGGAGTGACTTGGCAAAAGGAGCACAGAGGTGAGAAAGAATTAAGTAGAGTTCAATAGAACCAGGTATAATTTCTGTACACATGACTCCATGAACAGGAGCAAAGGGGACACTTAAAGAAATCATAGGACTAAGGAGAGATCAGGATTAGGAGGGTTTGTACTAGTCTAGAAATGCTGACCTGAAAACCAACTAACGTTTCAACTCCTTCTTTTGAGGAACATTAGCTGTGCCGTGCTTTTCAAAAATGACTTGTCATAACTGATTGATGCCCATGTTAGCAACTCTTCTGAAATTACGTTGAAAGTAGACTAATGTGAGAGTTTCTCTTTAGAGAGAATTCAAATTACTTGCATAGGAAGTGGCAGCAGGTCTGGGGATGTTGTAGCTCAGTGGCAGTGACCTTGCCTAGCTTGGGGCTGGCCTGCCATGGACTTTCACCCCAAACACTTGCAAGAAAAGAAAAGGGAGGGAAGGGAGAGAGAAAGTTGGAAGGGAGGAAGGCAAAGTTGGAGGGATGGATGGAGGTACAAAAGAAGGAAGAAGAAAAGGAGAAAAACCAGGAAGGCGGGAAGGAAGCAAGGAAGGTAGGAAATAGGGAGAGCACAAGGGCAGAAAAAGGACTGAGTCACTCAAACAAAAGGCAAGGGACACAAAGACCAATATAGGCCATAAAAGCTGTTTGAACGGTTTAGTCAGCTTTAGAATTTGAGTGACATCAAACTGAATGTTATTATGACTGGATGGAATCTTCCTACTAACCCCGCCTTGGCCTGGCCTAAACCAAATCAAGGGGTGGGTGGCATGGAGAGGAATTCTCTCTGGCTGGAGTGGGAGGGACCTAAACATGTGGCACTTGAGGATGCACTGGGTAGGGAAGGGGACAAGACTCCCCTGATGGGCAGTTGAGACAACAAGGCTCCTGGGAGCCCCTGATCATGGCTCCCACTGCCATACGCACACCACCCACCATACGCTCAGCCCCTGAAGGGGCTCACAGTGGTCTGCTCCGTTGCCTGGTGCAGGTTGGAGTTCCTGACCAAACACCTGAGTGTCCACAGCCTGTGTTGGCCTGCCTGGGCAGGCTGTGGTTGTGGTGGCAAGAGCCAAAGCTGTCTTGGCGTGATGGAGGAGCCAAGGGCTGCCTCTCAGCCATACTAGTGGGTGGTTCTGGAAGAAGCACCCAGGGTTGTGGCAGCATTGTCCGAAGACATGAAGCCAGGCCATCTTCCTTCTGGCTTTTTGGGAGTTGATGATGTGTACAGCTCTTGGATTTTTTGCTGTTCTCTCACTTTTCTGGAGAGATTTTCAGTCGGTTAGTAGCAGGCTTTACGTGGGAAGAGAAAAAAGGCTGGCTCTAAATTTTGCTGGACTTATTGAGGCAAAATGTGGACTTCTTGATAAAGTGAGCCTTGTTGAAAAAGAACATAAAGGCTTAGACTCATCTTTAAAGGATTGCAGGTTTGAGAAGGGTTCAAGGGAAGCACAACAGCTGGAGGCAACCTACGAAAAGCTGCATAGGTCTGAATCCAGCCATGGCGTTGAAATGCTCTTTCTAGAAGAAGAGCTCAAAGCACAGAAGGCTAAACATGGTCAACAGGATGAAACGATGGCGCATCTATCAAGAGGGATACAGTCCCTCCAAGGTGAATCTGAATCCCTCAGATCACAAATAGCTGAAGCCAAAACAAACTGGAGACTCTTTCAAGTGAATGAGGAAGAACTGAAGCTGGCAATCAAAGAGGTTTTGAATGAAGGATCCCTACTTCCGCAAACGCAGAGACCAACAATACAAGGAGAAGCTGAAGCACAGAGGGAACAAGGAGGTGTCCAATATAAAGCAAAAATCATATTAGAGGACTCTAAAGTAGCTGGAGAACAAGTTCTAAGGGACACCAAAAATCACATGGAGTCTCTGAGTGAATGCTTGCTGAAGACGAAGGATAGATCTTCTCCAAGCCTGGGAGCCCAAAGGGATGGTGGTCACCTGGAACTGGGAAAGACGAGTGAACCCGAAATTGGTGCTCACTTGGAGGATGAGTCCAAAGGAGCTTTGAGGAACCTGGTTTATGGTGATAAGCTAAAGGCCTCCTTAGAAATCTTGGAAGGAGGAAGAAATCAAAAATGTACTTTCTCATCTGAAGTGGAGAAAACCACGGAAGACCTTACAGAACACCTTAAAAGTCTGCAGACTGAACAGGCATCCTTGCAGTCAGAAAATGCACAGCTGCAAAGTGAGAATGAGACCCTACAGAAGAACTTGAAAGTCATGATGGAACGCTATCAAGAAAATACGATGAAACTGCACAGGAAATTAAGAGGGGAGGAAAACTACCGGGTGGAGCAAGAGGAGAAACTTTCCAAAGTCGAAGAAAAGATGAGCCATACAATAAAAGAGCTGGAGACCTACAGAAAGAGAGCCCAATATCTTGAAGAACAATTGCAGAGTACCATTCATTCCTGTCTGGGGAAGATTATTTCCTCTGAGAAAGATGCACATGCCAGTGAGTTGGCAGCTCGGATTGCTGAAAGAAACCTCAGCTATTTCAGGAAACAAAATGCACGCAACAGACAAAAATTAACTGAGAAGGAGCTGAGATTTGAACTTGTAGGAAAAGATCCGTATGATGCACTGGATGTTTCCAACTCAGCAATGGGCAGAAAGCCTTCTCCGAATGGGCCATCACCAATAGGTCACCCTTCATCTGAAAGGAGACCTCCTCATTTTGAAAAGAGTGGTCCACTCACACTCTCACCTTTCACTCCAGTGGGAGGAGGAAGAGGGTCAAGGGGCCCTGGAGAATCCTCTGGACCATGCGACTAGCAGTAAAGGAAGAGAATCCAGCTGTCATAAGTTCACTGATTTTCAGAGAGCACCTTCTCAGACTGGGCCCCTCTCTCCTCCAGGGGAACAGGCCAGCAGGCTGATGATCCCTCCGCCAGGCCAACCATATTCTTCTGATGCACGTCTTCCTCTACAAAGGCAAGATAGGTTTTACTCAAATTGTGGTAGAGCATCGGGACCAGCAGAACACAGAATTCCTAATATGCCTCCTTTGGACTCTGATGTGCCTGATTCACCTCTCCATGCTGAAAACCAAGCAACTGGCTCTGGCTCTGTGTTGGCACCTTTCCCTCCAGTCAGAGGTGCCTTGTTTCCAGTTGACCCAAGGAGTCAGTTCCTGAGAAGAGGACCTTTTTTTTCCTCCACCTCTCCCAGGAAACTTGTCTGGGAACCTGGAGATTATTTCCACCTGTCCCACCACCCACTCCATTTCCAATGTGATGTGTCTATGCAGGGAGGGGGTTTTCCTCACAATCTTCCCCCAACAGCTGGAATTCAGCCCTCTACACCCCCATTCTGAAAGTACAAGTGAGTTCCCTGAAGGGTTCCTTCCACCTGCAAATGAGCCTGTTACTCAACATCCAGAACCAAACAAGAAACCTCATGCTGTTGCTCTCTCTTCAAATGTAATTTGACTTATCTCTCATTTTTAGTTTTTAAGTAACTGCTTTTACATCAGTAATTGACTATACTTTGGCTCCAATTGAAGCTCAATGAAACAATAATTCTTAAGATAGTATTTTGTAAATAAAGATGGTTTACGTAGGAATCTTCTGAGTAAATTATTCCTATTTTGTTTTATTCCAGAGAACAGCATTTAATCTGATGAAGCCACTCTTACATAAACAAGAATGGGAGTTCTAGGTACTTGTAATCTAGCTGATGGAAATATCTTTTAAACTCCCAAAAAAGAAGTGCATTTAGTATGACTGTAGCAAATGTAAAGTGACTTTAGGCTTAATGAAGAATTGTCACTGATTTACAGACTGGTTGGGCATTTCAGCTAGTTTTTCCATATCAGAATAACTAGAGCATGGGAGGACTAAAGGAGAGAACACAACTAAACATGTCAGGGAAACAGGAGATCTCAACTACAAAGAAAAATGAAGACCTCTTGTTTATATTGGTTGCTCAAAACATTACATAGCTCTTGAGATACCATATTTCCTACATTAGATTCAAGTGAGTTATGAACTCCCATTTTCACCCCATATACAGATTGCACAATCACATTGTTTACACATCCACATTTTTACAAAATGCCATATTAGTAACTGTTGTATTCTGCTAACTTTTCTAGCCTCTACTATCCCCCCTCTCCTGCCCTCCCATCTTCTCTCTCTATCCCATCTGCTGTAATTTAATGCTTGGGAATTGGAAACCACACTTTAAACTCACTCTCCTCCCCTTTTTCCCTTCTGTCAAATTACTCATCATCTTCTTCTATTTTTCCTCCTCCTCCTCCTCCTTATACCTTTAATTCATTCATCATACACTCATGCATTGGTTCATTCATTCCTTTCACATATGGTGTTGGGGATCCAACTCAGGACCTTTGAAAGTGTGAAGCCAGCACTCTAGTGCTGAGCCAAAACCCCAGCACCTGTCTTTTTGATTTTATGATGTTTATATGAAATTCAGAATCGCATTCTGCTATGGTTCATGGATATGTGGATTGACCTAGTCCTTGTTTTCTGGGAGACTTTTGGAAAATATACATGAATTATTAGGAGATTGAAATGAAGAAACAAAGAGGAAATTCCTCAATTTCTTATTCTTAGAGTCCATACTCTGACTCTGCCTACCTACTGTAAAAACTTTTAAACCCTTACTCCCCATTTCTATATCATGGCAAACAAGTGAACATTCACTGCCCTACAACAAACCAGAGAACTCACATTGAACAATGTTTCCCCAGTAGAGACCAAGACACAATACTTATTTAAAAAATACCCTAGTTATGAGTTAGTAGGTAAAGCTTTATTTGAGTGTTAAATGTGCTCTAATTATGTGTTTGTGTGTTTGTTGTTGTGTGTGGTGTGTGGGTGTGTGTGCTTGTGTGTGAAACAAGCACTGAGGTGTAAAATAAATGCAGGATTGCAACGGTCTTCTTAAAAATAAGAAGCAACTTTATCACATTTGAAGCCCAGTGAAGAATCTGCCTGATACTTAACCTACAATTTATTGAAATGTGAAAAATTCAGGCCTCGAAAAACAAAGCCAACATACATACTAAATCTAATCAGTCTGTCTCACCTGTTTTCTTATCACTCCTTTCAATAAACCTAAATTGCCAGCATAAAACATCAGTTGTTCTAAACGAGTGGACGGATGTCCCCTGTCATGGGCTGTGTAAAATACATGGACGATCCGGCACTGATTGTTATCTAGAATGACTTCTGCCTGAACTACTATTGGAGAATTGTTGCTGAAATACTGCGGTTTTTATACCAGTAAACTGGAATGAAGGTAATTTCAGGCTGCAAAGGAATACATTGATTTTACTAACTGGTTTTTGGAAAACACTGCCATGAAAAATTATCAATATGTTCATAAAGGCATCTACATGTCTCTTCACAAGGGTTTTACTTAATGGGGGAGGTGGTGAGGTCTGGATATAACTGAACTGTCCATTAGTAGGTAGAACAATATCATGGGAATCAGAGTGCACATTCCGGTTTGACCTCAATCTAGGTAACATGGATTCATTTCTGTGTAATAGGCCTGCTTCTGAAAAACACAATGTAGAGCTCCAAAAGCAGAACGATACTTTCAGAATACCATGTTATGTTTGTAAATAGACAGACAGATAGATATACAGAAATCAAAAATCTGAAAACGGTCTGGAAGTGTACATTTCTATAACTTACAATGTCAGTAGTGGGGGATTAATAGCAGATCAAGAAGACTGTATCTGCATGAGAAATGGTTCAATTTTTGAAAGAGTTTTTTAAATGAAAATGGACAAAAAATTTAAAGGGTTACAGTAAGTGTTGAGGAGTGACTTGGCAAAAGGAGCACAGAGGTGAGAAAGAATTAAGTAGAGTTCAGTAGAACCAGGTATAATTTCTGTGAACATGACTCCATGAACAGGAGCAAAGGGGACACTTAAAGAAATCATAGGACTAAGGAGAGATCAGGATTAGCAGGGTTTGTACTAGTCTAGAAATGCTGACCTGAAAACCAACTAACGTTTCAACTCCTTCTTTTGAGGAACATTAGCTGTGCCGTGCTTTTCAAAAATGACTTGTCATAACTGATTGATGCCCATGTTAGCAACTCTTCTGAAATTACGTTGAAAGTAGACTAATGTGAGAGTTTCTCTTTAGAGAGAATTCAAATTACTTGCATAGGAAGTGGCAGCAGGTCTGGGGATGTTGTAGCTCAGTGGCAGTGACCTTGCCTAGCTTGGGGCTGGCCTGCCATGGACTTTCACCCCAAACACTTGCAAGAAAAGAAAAGGGAGGGAAGGGAGAGAGAAAGTTGGAAGGGAGGAAGGCAAAGTTGGAGGGATGGATGGAGGTACAAAAGAAGGAAGAAGAAAAGGAGAAAAACCAGGAAGGGGGGAAGGAAGCAAGGAAGGTAGGAAATAGGGAGAGCACAAGGGCAGAAAAAGGACTGAGTCACTCAAACAAAAGGCAAGGGACACAAAGACCAATATAGGCCATAAAAGCTGTTTGAACGGTTTAGTCAGCTTTAGAATTTGAGTGACATCAAACTGAATGTTATTATGACTGGATGGAATCTTCCTACTAACCCCGCCTTGGCCTGGCCTAAACCAAATCAAGGGGTGGGTGGCATGGAGAGGAATTCTCTCTGGCTGGAGTGGGAGGGACCTAAACATGTGGCACTTGAGGATGCACTGGGTAGGGAAGGGGACAAGACTCCCCTGATGGGCAGTTGAGACAACAAGGCTCCTGGGAGCCCCTGATCATGGCTCCCACTGCCATACGCACACCACCCACCATACGCTCAGCCCCTGAAGGGGCTCACAGTGGTCTGCTCCGTTGCCTGGTGCAGGTTGGAGTTCCTGACCAAAGACCTGAGTGTCCACAGCCTGTGTTGGCCTGCCTGGGCAGGCTGTGGTTGTGGTGGCAAGAGCCAAAGCTGTCTTGGCGTGATGGAGGAGCCAAGGGCTGCCTCTCAGCCATACTAGTGGGTGGTTCTGGAAGAAGCACCCAGGGTTGTGGCAGCATTGTCCGAAGACATGAAGCCAGGCCATCTTCCTTCTGGCTTTTTGGGAGTTGATGATGTGTACAGCTCTTGGATTTTTTGCTGTTCTCTCACTTTTCTGGAGAGCTTTTCAGTCGGTTAGTAGCAGGCTTTACGTGGGAAGAGAAAAAAGGCTGGCTCTAAATCTTGCTGGACTTATTGAGGCAAAATGTGGACTTCTTGATAAAGTGAGCCTTGTTGAAAAAGAACATAAAGGCTTAGACTCATCTTTAAAGGATTGCAGGTTTGAGAAGGGTTCAAGGGAAGCACAACAGCTGGAGGCAACCTACGAAAAGCTGCATAGGTCCGAATCCAGCCATGGCGTTGAAATGCTCTTTCTAGAAGAAGAGCTCAAAGCACAGAAGGCTAAACATGGTCAACAGGATGAAACGATGGCGCATCTATCAAGAGGGATACAGTCCCTCCAAGGTGAATCTGAATCCCTCAGATCACAAATAGCTGAAGCCAAAACAAACTGGAGACTCTTTCAAGTGAATGAGGAAGAACTGAAGCTGGCAATCAAAGAGGTTTTGAATGAAGGATCCCTACTTCCGCAAACGCAGAGACCAACAATACAAGGAGAAGCTGAAGCACAGAGGGAACAAGGAGGTGTCCAATATAAAGCAAAAATCATATTAGAGGACTCTAAAGTAGCTGGAGAACAAGTTCTAAGGGACACCAAAAATCACATGGAGTCTCTGAGTGAATGCTTGCTGAAGACGAAGGATAGATCTTCTCCAAGCCTGGGAGCCCAAAGGGATGGTGGTCACCTGGAACTGGGAAAGACGAGTGAACCCGAAATTGGTGCTCACTTGGAGGATGAGTCCAAAGGAGCTTTGAGGAACCTGGTTTATGGTGATAAGCTAAAGGCCTCCTTAGAAATCTTGGAAGGAGGAAGAAATCAAAAATGTACTTTCTCATCTGAAGTGGAGAAAACCACGGAAGACCTTACAGAACACCTTAAAAGTCTGCAGACTGAACAGGCATCCTTGCAGTCAAAAAATGCACAGCTGCAAAGTGAGAATGAGACCCTACAGAAGAACTTGAAAGTCATGATGGAACGCTATCAAGAAAATACGATGAAACTGCACAGGAAATTAAGAGGGGAGGAAAACTACCGGGTGGAGCAAGAGGAGAAACTTTCCAAAGTCGAAGAAAAGATGAGCCATACAATAAAAGAGCTGGAGACCTACAGAAAGAGAGCCCAATATCTTGAAGAACAATTGCAGAGTACCATTCATTCCTGTCTGGGGAAGATTATTTCCTCTGAGAAAGATGCACATGCCAGTGAGTTGGCAGCTCGGATTGCTGAAAGAAACCTCAGCTATTTCAGGAAACAAAATGCACGCAACAGACAAAAATTAACTGAGAAGGAGCTGAGATTTGAACTTGTAGAAAAGATCCGTATGATGCACTGGATGTTTCCAACTCAGCAATGGGCAGAAAGCCTTCTCTGAATGGGCCATCACCAATAGGTCACCCTTCATCTGAAAGGAGACCTCCTCATTTTGAAAAGAGTGGTCCACTCACACTCTCACCTTTCACTCCAGTGGGAGGAGGAAGAGGGTCAAGGGGCCCTGGAGAATCCTCTGGACCATGCGACTAGCAGTAAAGGAAGAGAATCCAGCTGTCATAAGTTCACTGATTTTCAGAGAGCACCTTCTCAGACTGGGCCCCTCTCTCCTCCAGGGGAACAGGCCAGCAGGCTGATGATCCCTCCGCCAGGCCAACCATATTCTTCTGATGCACGTCTTCCTCTACAAAGGCAAGATAGGTTTTACTCAAATTGTGGTAGAGCATCGGGACCAGCAGAACACAGAATTCCTAATATGCCTCCTTTGGACTCTGATGTGCCTGATTCACCTCTCCATGCTGAAAACCAAGCAACTGGCTCTGGCTCTGTGTTGGCACCTTTCCCTCCAGTCAGAGGTGCCTTGTTTCCAGTTGACCCAAGGAGTCAGTTCCTGAGAAGAGGACCTTTTTTTTCCTCCACCTCTCCCAGGAAACTTGTCTGGGAACCTGGAGATTATTTCCACCTGTCCCACCACCCACTCCATTTCCAATGTGATGTGTCTATGCAGGGAGGGGGTTTTCCTCACAATCTTCCCCCAACAGCTGGAATTCAGCCCTCTACACCCCCATTCTGAAAGTACAAGTGAGTTCCCTGAAGGGTTCCTTCCACCTGCAAATGAGCCTGTTACTCAACATCCAGAACCAAACAAGAAACCTCATGCTGTTGCTCTCTCTTCAAATGTAATTTGACTTATCTCTCATTTTTAGTTTTTAAGTAACTGCTTTTACATCAGTAATTGACTATACTTTGGCTCCAATTGAAGCTCAATGAAACAATAATTCTTAAGATAGTATTTTGTAAATAAAGATGGTTTACGTAGGAATCTTCTGAGTAAATTATTCCTATTTTATTTTATTCCAGAGAACAGCATTTAATCTGATGAAGCCACTCTTACATAAACAAGAATGGGAGTTCTAGGTACTTGTAATCTAGCTGATGGAAATATCTTTTAAACTCCCAAAAAAGAAGTGCATTTAGTATGACTGTAGCAAATGTAAAGTGACTTTAGGCTTAATGAAGAATTGTCACTGATTTACAGACTGGTTGGGCATTTCAGCTAGTTTTTCCATATCAGAATAACTAGAGCATGGGAGGACTAAAGGAGAGAACACAACTAAACATGTCAGGGAAACAGGAGATCTCAACTACAAAGAAAAATGAAGACCTCTTGTTTATATTGGTTGCTCAAAACATTACATAGCTCTTGAGATACCATATTTCCTACATTAGATTCAAGTGAGTTATGAACTCCCATTTTCACCCCATATACAGATTGCACAATCACATTGTTTACACATCCACATTTTTACAAAATGCCATATTAGTAACTGTTGTATTCTGCTAACTTTTCTAGCCTCTACTATCCCCCCTCTCCTGCCCTCCCATCTTCTCTCTCTATCCCATCTGCTGTAATTTAATGCTTGGGAATTGGAAACCACACTTTAAACTCACTCTCCTCCCCTTTTTCCCTTCTGTCAAATTACTCATCCCCTTCTTCTATTTTTCCTCCTCCTCCTCCTCCTTATACCTTTAATTCATTCATCATACACTCATGCATTGGTTCATTCATTCCTTTCACATATGGTGTTGGGGATCCAACTCAGGACCTTTGAAAGTGTGAAGCCAGCACTCTAGTGCTGAGCCAAAACCCCAGCACCTGTCTTTTTGATTTTATGATGTTTATATGAAATTCAGAATCGCATTCTGCTATGGTTCATGGATATGTGGATTGACCTAGTCCTTGTTTTCTGGGAGACTTTTGGAAAATATACATGAATTATTAGGAGATTGAAATGAAGAAACAAAGAGGAAATTCCTCAATTTCTTATTCTTAGAGTCCATACTCTGACTCTGCCTACCTACTGTAAAAACTTTTAAACCCTTACTCCCCATTTCTATATCATGGCAAACAAGTGAACATTCACTGCCCTACAACAAACCAGAGAACTCACATTGAACAATGTTTCCCCAGTAGAGACCAAGACACAATACTTATTTAAAAAATACCCTAGTTATGAGTTAGTAGGTAAAGCTTTATTTGAGTGTTAAATGTGCTCTAATTATGTGTTTGTGTGTTTGTTGTTGTGTGTGGTGTGTGGGTGTGTGTGCTTGTGTGTGAAACAAGCACTGAGGTGTAAAATAAATGCAGGATTGCAACGGTCTTCTTAAAAATAAGAAGCAACTTTATCACATTTGAAGCCCAGTGAAGAATCTGCCTGATACTTAACCTACAATTAATTGAAATGTGAAAAATTCAGGCCTCGAAAAACAAAGCCAACATACATACTAAATCTAATCAGTCTGTCTCACCTGTTTTCTTATCACTCCTTTCAATAAACCTAAATTGCCAGCATAAAACATCAGTTGTTCTAAACGAGTGGACGGATGTCCCCTGTCATGGGCTGTGTAAAATACATGGATGATCCGGCAATGATTGTTATCTAGAATGACTTCTGCCTGAACTACTATTGGAGAATTGTTGCTGAAATACTGCGGTTTTTATACCAGTAAACTGGAATGAAGGTAATTTCAGGCTGCAAAGGAATACATTGATTTTACTAACTGGTTTTTGGAAAACACTGCCATGAAAAATTATCAATATGTTCATAAAGGCATCTACATGTCTCTTCACAAGGGTTTTACTTAATGGGGGAGGTGGTGAGGTCTGGATATAACTGAACTGTCCATTAGTAGGTAGAACAATATCATGGGAATCAGAGTGCACATTCCGGTTTGACCTCAATCTAGGTAACATGGATTCATTTCTGTGTAATAGGCCTGCTTCTGAAAAACACAATGTAGAGCTCCAAAAGCAGAACGATACTTTCAGAATACCATGTTATGTTTGTAAATAGACAGACAGATAGATATACAGAAATCAAAAATCTGAAAACGGTCTGGAAGTGTACATTTCTATAACTTACAATGTCAGTAGTGGGGGATTAATAGCAGATCAAGAAGACTGTATCTGCATGAGAAATGGTTCAATTTTTGAAAAAGTTTTTTAAATGAAAATGGACAAAAAATTTAAAGGGTTACAGTAAGTGTTGAGGAGTGACTTGGCAAAAGGAGCACAGAGGTGAGAAAGAATTAAGTAGAGTTCAATAGAACCAGGTATAATTTCTGTACACATGACTCCATGAACAGGAGCAAAGGGGACACTTAAAGAAATCATAGGACTAAGGAGAGATCAGGATTAGGAGGGTTTGTACTAGTCTAGAAATGCTGACCTGAAAACCAACTAACGTTTCAACTCCTTCTTTTGAGGAACATTAGCTGTGCCGTGCTTTTCAAAAATGACTTGTCATAACTGATTGATGCCCATGTTAGCAACTCTTCTGAAATTACGTTGAAAGTAGACTAATGTGAGAGTTTCTCTTTAGAGAGAATTCAAATTACTTGCATAGGAAGTGGCAGCAGGTCTGGGGATGTTGTAGCTCAGTGGCAGTGACCTTGCCTAGCTTGGGGCTGGCCTGCCATGGACTTTCACCCCAAACACTTGCAAGAAAAGAAAAGGGAGGGAAGGGAGAGAGAAAGTTGGAAGGGAGGAAGGCAAAGTTGGAGGGATGGATGGAGGTACAAAAGAAGGAAGAAGAAAAGGAGAAAAACCAGGAAGGCGGGAAGGAAGCAAGGAAGGTAGGAAATAGGGAGAGCACAAGGGCAGAAAAAGGACTGAGTCACTCAAACAAAAGGCAAGGGACACAAAGACCAATATAGGCCATAAAAGCTGTTTGAACGGTTTAGTCAGCTTTAGAATTTGAGTGACATCAAACTGAATGTTATTATGACTGGATGGAATCTTCCTACTAACCCCGCCTTGGCCTGGCCTAAACCAAATCAAGGGGTGGGTGGCATGGAGAGGAATTCTCTCTGGCTGGAGTGGGAGGGACCTAAACATGTGGCACTTGAGGATGCACTGGGTAGGGAAGGGGACAAGACTCCCCTGATGGGCAGTTGAGACAACAAGGCTCCTGGGAGCCCCTGATCATGGCTCCCACTGCCATACGCACACCACCCACCATACGCTCAGCCCCTGAAGGGGCTCACAGTGGTCTGCTCCGTTGCCTGGTGCAGGTTGGAGTTCCTGACCAAAGACCTGAGTGTCCACAGCCTGTGTTGGCCTGCCTGGGCAGGCTGTGGTTGTGGTGGCAAGAGCCAAAGCTGTCTTGGCGTGATGGAGGAGCCAAGGGCTGCCTCTCAGCCATACTAGTGGGTGGTTCTGGAAGAAGCACCCAGGGTTGTGGCAGCATTGTCCGAAGACATGAAGCCAGGCCATCTTCCTTCTGGCTTTTTGGGAGTTGATGATGTGTACAGCTCTTGGATTTTTTGCTGTTCTCTCACTTTTCTGGAGAGATTTTCAGTCGGTTAGTAGCAGGCTTTACGTGGGAAGAGAAAAAAGGCTGGCTCTAAATTTTGCTGGACTTATTGAGGCAAAATGTGGACTTCTTGATAAAGTGAGCCTTGTTGAAAAAGAACATAAAGGCTTAGACTCATCTTTAAAGGATTGCAGGTTTGAGAAGGGTTCAAGGGAAGCACAACAGCTGGAGGCAACCTACGAAAAGCTGCATAGGTCTGAATCCAGCCATGGCGTTGAAATGCTCTTTCTAGAAGAAGAGCTCAAAGCACAGAAGGCTAAACATGGTCAACAGGATGAAACGATGGCGCATCTATCAAGAGGGATACAGTCCCTCCAAGGTGAATCTGAATCCCTCAGATCACAAATAGCTGAAGCCAAAACAAACTGGAGACTCTTTCAAGTGAATGAGGAAGAACTGAAGCTGGCAATCAAAGAGGTTTTGAATGAAGGATCCCTACTTCCGCAAACGCAGAGACCAACAATACAAGGAGAAGCTGAAGCACAGAGGGAACAAGGAGGTGTCCAATATAAAGCAAAAATCATATTAGAGGACTCTAAAGTAGCTGGAGAACAAGTTCTAAGGGACACCAAAAATCACATGGAGTCTCTGAGTGAATGCTTGCTGAAGACGAAGGATAGATCTTCTCCAAGCCTGGGAGCCCAAAGGGATGGTGGTCACCTGGAACTGGGAAAGACGAGTGAACCCGAAATTGGTGCTCACTTGGAGGATGAGTCCAAAGGAGCTTTGAGGAACCTGGTTTATGGTGATAAGCTAAAGGCCTCCTTAGAAATCTTGGAAGGAGGAAGAAATCAAAAATGTACTTTCTCATCTGAAGTGGAGAAAACCACGGAAGACCTTACAGAACACCTTAAAAGTCTGCAGACTGAACAGGCATCCTTGCAGTCAGAAAATGCACAGCTGCAAAGTGAGAATGAGACCCTACAGAAGAACTTGAAAGTCATGATGGAACGCTATCAAGAAAATACGATGAAACTGCACAGGAAATTAAGAGGGGAGGAAAACTACCGGGTGGAGCAAGAGGAGAAACTTTCCAAAGTCGAAGAAAAGATGAGCCATACAATAAAAGAGCTGGAGACCTACAGAAAGAGAGCCCAATATCTTGAAGAACAATTGCAGAGTACCATTCATTCCTGTCTGGGGAAGATTATTTCCTCTGAGAAAGATGCACATGCCAGTGAGTTGGCAGCTCGGATTGCTGAAAGAAACCTCAGCTATTTCAGGAAACAAAATGCACGCAACAGACAAAAATTAACTGAGAAGGAGCTGAGATTTGAACTTGTAGGAAAAGATCCGTATGATGCACTGGATGTTTCCAACTCAGCAATGGGCAGAAAGCCTTCTCCGAATGGGCCATCACCAATAGGTCACCCTTCATCTGAAAGGAGACCTCCTCATTTTGAAAAGAGTGGTCCACTCACACTCTCACCTTTCACTCCAGTGGGAGGAGGAAGAGGGTCAAGGGGCCCTGGAGAATCCTCTGGACCATGCGACTAGCAGTAAAGGAAGAGAATCCAGCTGTCATAAGTTCACTGATTTTCAGAGAGCACCTTCTCAGACTGGGCCCCTCTCTCCTCCAGGGGAACAGGCCAGCAGGCTGATGATCCCTCCGCCAGGCCAACCATATTCTTCTGATGCACGTCTTCCTCTACAAAGGCAAGATAGGTTTTACTCAAATTGTGGTAGAGCATCGGGACCAGCAGAACACAGAATTCCTAATATGCCTCCTTTGGACTCTGATGTGCCTGATTCACCTCTCCATGCTGAAAACCAAGCAACTGGCTCTGGCTCTGTGTTGGCACCTTTCCCTCCAGTCAGAGGTGCCTTGTTTCCAGTTGACCCAAGGAGTCAGTTCCTGAGAAGAGGACCTTTTTTTTCCTCCACCTCTCCCAGGAAACTTGTCTGGGAACCTGGAGATTATTTCCACCTGTCCCACCACCCACTCCATTTCCAATGTGATGTGTCTATGCAGGGAGGGGGTTTTCCTCACAATCTTCCCCCAACAGCTGGAATTCAGCCCTCTACACCCCCATTCTGAAAGTACAAGTGAGTTCCCTGAAGGGTTCCTTCCACCTGCAAATGAGCCTGTTACTCAACATCCAGAACCAAACAAGAAACCTCATGCTGTTGCTCTCTCTTCAAATGTAATTTGACTTATCTCTCATTTTTAGTTTTTAAGTAACTGCTTTTACATCAGTAATTGACTATACTTTGGCTCCAATTGAAGCTCAATGAAACAATAATTCTTAAGATAGTATTTTGTAAATAAAGATGGTTTACGTAGGAATCTTCTGAGTAAATTATTCCTATTTTGTTTTATTCCAGAGAACAGCATTTAATCTGATGAAGCCACTCTTACATAAACAAGAATGGGAGTTCTAGGTACTTGTAATCTAGCTGATGGAAATATCTTTTAAACTCCCAAAAAAGAAGTGCATTTAGTATGACTGTAGCAAATGTAAAGTGACTTTAGGCTTAATGAAGAATTGTCACTGATTTACAGACTGGTTGGGCATTTCAGCTAGTTTTTCCATATCAGAATAACTAGAGCATGGGAGGACTAAAGGAGAGAACACAACTAAACATGTCAGGGAAACAGGAGATCTCAACTACAAAGAAAAATGAAGACCTCTTGTTTATATTGGTTGCTCAAAACATTACATAGCTCTTGAGATACCATATTTCCTACATTAGATTCAAGTGAGTTATGAACTCCCATTTTCACCCCATATACAGATTGCACAATCACATTGTTTACACATCCACATTTTTACAAAATGCCATATTAGTAACTGTTGTATTCTGCTAACTTTTCTAGCCTCTACTATCCCCCCTCTCCTGCCCTCCCATCTTCTCTCTCTATCCCATCTGCTGTAATTTAATGCTTGGGAATTGGAAACCACACTTTAAACTCACTCTCCTCCCCTTTTTCCCTTCTGTCAAATTACTCATCATCTTCTTCTATTTTTCCTCCTCCTCCTCCTCCTTATACCTTTAATTCATTCATCATACACTCATGCATTGGTTCATTCATTCCTTTCACATATGGTGTTGGGGATCCAACTCAGGACCTTTGAAAGTGTGAAGCCAGCACTCTAGTGCTGAGCCAAAACCCCAGCACCTGTCTTTTTGATTTTATGATGTTTATATGAAATTCAGAATCGCATTCTGCTATGGTTCATGGATATGTGGATTGACCTAGTCCTTGTTTTCTGGGAGACTTTTGGAAAATATACATGAATTATTAGGAGATTGAAATGAAGAAACAAAGAGGAAATTCCTCAATTTCTTATTCTTAGAGTCCATACTCTGACTCTGCCTACCTACTGTAAAAACTTTTAAACCCTTACTCCCCATTTCTATATCATGGCAAACAAGTGAACATTCACTGCCCTACAACAAACCAGAGAACTCACATTGAACAATGTTTCCCCAGTAGAGACCAAGACACAATACTTATTTAAAAAATACCCTAGTTATGAGTTAGTAGGTAAAGCTTTATTTGAGTGTTAAATGTGCTCTAATTATGTGTTTGTGTGTTTGTTGTTGTGTGTGGTGTGTGGGTGTGTGTGCTTGTGTGTGAAACAAGCACTGAGGTGTAAAATAAATGCAGGATTGCAACGGTCTTCTTAAAAATAAGAAGCAACTTTATCACATTTGAAGCCCAGTGAAGAATCTGCCTGATACTTAACCTACAATTTATTGAAATGTGAAAAATTCAGGCCTCGAAAAACAAAGCCAACATACATACTAAATCTAATCAGTCTGTCTCACCTGTTTTCTTATCACTCCTTTCAATAAACCTAAATTGCCAGCATAAAACATCAGTTGTTCTAAACGAGTGGACGGATGTCCCCTGTCATGGGCTGTGTAAAATACATGGACGATCCGGCACTGATTGTTATCTAGAATGACTTCTGCCTGAACTACTATTGGAGAATTGTTGCTGAAATACTGCGGTTTTTATACCAGTAAACTGGAATGAAGGTAATTTCAGGCTGCAAAGGAATACATTGATTTTACTAACTGGTTTTTGGAAAACACTGCCATGAAAAATTATCAATATGTTCATAAAGGCATCTACATGTCTCTTCACAAGGGTTTTACTTAATGGGGGAGGTGGTGAGGTCTGGATATAACTGAACTGTCCATTAGTAGGTAGAACAATATCATGGGAATCAGAGTGCACATTCCGGTTTGACCTCAATCTAGGTAACATGGATTCATTTCTGTGTAATAGGCCTGCTTCTGAAAAACACAATGTAGAGCTCCAAAAGCAGAACGATACTTTCAGAATACCATGTTATGTTTGTAAATAGACAGACAGATAGATATACAGAAATCAAAAATCTGAAAACGGTCTGGAAGTGTACATTTCTATAACTTACAATGTCAGTAGTGGGGGATTAATAGCAGATCAAGAAGACTGTATCTGCATGAGAAATGGTTCAATTTTTGAAAGAGTTTTTTAAATGAAAATGGACAAAAAATTTAAAGGGTTACAGTAAGTGTTGAGGAGTGACTTGGCAAAAGGAGCACAGAGGTGAGAAAGAATTAAGTAGAGTTCAGTAGAACCAGGTATAATTTCTGTACACATGACTCCATGAACAGGAGCAAAGGGGACACTTAAAGAAATCATAGGACTAAGGAGAGATCAGGATTAGCAGGGTTTGTACTAGTCTAGAAATGCTGACCTGAAAACCAACTAACGTTTCAACTCCTTCTTTTGAGGAACATTAGCTGTGCCGTGCTTTTCAAAAATGACTTGTCATAACTGATTGATGCCCATGTTAGCAACTCTTCTGAAATTACGTTGAAAGTAGACTAATGTGAGAGTTTCTCTTTAGAGAGAATTCAAATTACTTGCATAGGAAGTGGCAGCAGGTCTGGGGATGTTGTAGCTCAGTGGCAGTGACCTTGCCTAGCTTGGGGCTGGCCTGCCATGGACTTTCACCCCAAACACTTGCAAGAAAAGAAAAGGGAGGGAAGGGAGAGAGAAAGTTGGAAGGGAGGAAGGCAAAGTTGGAGGGATGGATGGAGGTACAAAAGAAGGAAGAAGAAAAGGAGAAAAACCAGGAAGGGGGGAAGGAAGCAAGGAAGGTAGGAAATAGGGAGAGCACAAGGGCAGAAAAAGGACTGAGTCACTCAAACAAAAGGCAAGGGACACAAAGACCAATATAGGCCATAAAAGCTGTTTGAACGGTTTAGTCAGCTTTAGAATTTGAGTGACATCAAACTGAATGTTATTATGACTGGATGGAATCTTCCTACTAACCCCGCCTTGGCCTGGCCTAAACCAAATCAAGGGGTGGGTGGCATGGAGAGGAATTCTCTCTGGCTGGAGTGGGAGGGACCTAAACATGTGGCACTTGAGGATGCACTGGGTAGGGAAGGGGACAAGACTCCCCTGATGGGCAGTTGAGACAACAAGGCTCCTGGGAGCCCCTGATCATGGCTCCCACTGCCATACGCACACCACCCACCATACGCTCAGCCCCTGAAGGGGCTCACAGTGGTCTGCTCCGTTGCCTGGTGCAGGTTGGAGTTCCTGACCAAAGACCTGAGTGTCCACAGCCTGTGTTGGCCTGCCTGGGCAGGCTGTGGTTGTGGTGGCAAGAGCCAAAGCTGTCTTGGCGTGATGGAGGAGCCAAGGGCTGCCTCTCAGCCATACTAGTGGGTGGTTCTGGAAGAAGCACCCAGGGTTGTGGCAGCATTGTCCGAAGACATGAAGCCAGGCCATCTTCCTTCTGGCTTTTTGGGAGTTGATGATGTGTACAGCTCTTGGATTTTTTGCTGTTCTCTCACTTTTCTGGAGAGCTTTTCAGTCGGTTAGTAGCAGGCTTTACGTGGGAAGAGAAAAAAGGCTGGCTCTAAATCTTGCTGGACTTATTGAGGCAAAATGTGGACTTCTTGATAAAGTGAGCCTTGTTGAAAAAGAACATAAAGGCTTAGACTCATCTTTAAAGGATTGCAGGTTTGAGAAGGGTTCAAGGGAAGCACAACAGCTGGAGGCAACCTACGAAAAGCTGCATAGGTCTGAATCCAGCCATGGCGTTGAAATGCTCTTTCTAGAAGAAGAGCTCAAAGCACAGAAGGCTAAACATGGTCAACAGGATGAAACGATGGCGCATCTATCAAGAGGGATACAGTCCCTCCAAGGTGAATCTGAATCCCTCAGATCACAAATAGCTGAAGCCAAAACAAACTGGAGACTCTTTCAAGTGAATGAGGAAGAACTGAAGCTGGCAATCAAAGAGGTTTTGAATGAAGGATCCCTACTTCCGCAAACGCAGAGACCAACAATACAAGGAGAAGCTGAAGCACAGAGGGAACAAGGAGGTGTCCAATATAAAGCAAAAATCATATTAGAGGACTCTAAAGTAGCTGGAGAATAAGTTCTAAGGGACACCAAAAATCACATGGAGTCTCTGAGTGAATGCTTGCTGAAGACGAAGGATAGATCTTCTCCAAGCCTGGGAGCCCAAAGGGATGGTGGTCACCTGGAACTGGGAAAGACGAGTGAACCCGAAATTGGTGCTCACTTGGAGGATGAGTCCAAAGGAGCTTTGAGGAACCTGGTTTATGGTGATAAGCTAAAGGCCTCCTTAGAAATCTTGGAAGGAGGAAGAAATCAAAAATGTACTTTCTCATCTGAAGTGGAGAAAACCACGGAAGACCTTACAGAACACCTTAAAAGTCTGCAGACTGAACAGGCATCCTTGCAGTCAAAAAATGCACAGCTGCAAAGTGAGAATGAGACCCTACAGAAGAACTTGAAAGTCATGATGGAACGCTATCAAGAAAATACGATGAAACTGCACAGGAAATTAAGAGGGGAGGAAAACTACCGGGTGGAGCAAGAGGAGAAACTTTCCAAAGTCGAAGAAAAGATGAGCCATACAATAAAAGAGCTGGAGACCTACAGAAAGAGAGCCCAATATCTTGAAGAACAATTGCAGAGTACCATTCATTCCTGTCTGGGGAAGATTATTTCCTCTGAGAAAGATGCACATGCCAGTGAGTTGGCAGCTCGGATTGCTGAAAGAAACCTCAGCTATTTCAGGAAACAAAATGCACGCAACAGACAAAAATTAACTGAGAAGGAGCTGAGATTTGAACTTGTAGAAAAGATCCGTATGATGCACTGGATGTTTCCAACTCAGCAATGGGCAGAAAGCCTTCTCTGAATGGGCCATCACCAATAGGTCACCCTTCATCTGAAAGGAGACCTCCTCATTTTGAAAAGAGTGGTCCACTCACACTCTCACCTTTCACTCCAGTGGGAGGAGGAAGAGGGTCAAGGGGCCCTGGAGAATCCTCTGGACCATGCGACTAGCAGTAAAGGAAGAGAATCCAGCTGTCATAAGTTCACTGATTTTCAGAGAGCACCTTCTCAGACTGGGCCCCTCTCTCCTCCAGGGGAACAGGCCAGCAGGCTGATGATCCCTCCGCCAGGCCAACCATATTCTTCTGATGCACGTCTTCCTCTACAAAGGCAAGATAGGTTTTACTCAAATTGTGGTAGAGCATCGGGACCAGCAGAACACAGAATTCCTAATATGCCTCCTTTGGACTCTGATGTGCCTGATTCACCTCTCCATGCTGAAAACCAAGCAACTGGCTCTGGCTCTGTGTTGCCACCTTTCCCTCCAGTCAGAGGTGCCTTGTTTCCAGTTGACCCAAGGAGTCAGTTCCTGAGAAGAGGACCTTTTTTTTCCTCCACCTCTCCCAGGAAACTTGTCTGGGAACCTGGAGATTATTTCCACCTGTCCCACCACCCACTCCATTTCCAATGTGATGTGTCTATGCAGGGAGGGGGTTTTCCTCACAATCTTCCCCCAACAGCTGGAATTCAGCCCTCTACACCCCCATTCTGAAAGTACAAGTGAGTTCCCTGAAGGGTTCCTTCCACCTGCAAATGAGCCTGTTACTCAACATCCAGAACCAAACAAGAAACCTCATGCTGTTGCTCTCTCTTCAAATGTAATTTGACTTATCTCTCATTTTTAGTTTTTAAGTAACTGCTTTTACATCAGTAATTGACTATACTTTGGCTCCAATTGAAGCTCAATGAAACAATAATTCTTAAGATAGTATTTTGTAAATAAAGATGGTTTACGTAGGAATCTTCTGAGTAAATTATTCCTATTTTATTTTATTCCAGAGAACAGCATTTAATCTGATGAAGCCACTCTTACATAAACAAGAATGGGAGTTCTAGGTACTTGTAATCTAGCTGATGGAAATATCTTTGAAACTCCCAAAAAAGAAGTGCATTTAGTATGACTGTAGCAAATGTAAAGTGACTTTAGGCTTAATGAAGAATTGTCACTGATTTAGAGACTGGTTGGGCATTTCAGCTAGTTTTTCCATATCAGAATAACTAGAGCATGGGAGGACTAAAGGAGAGAACACAACTAAACATGTCAGGGAAACAGGAGATCTCAACTACAAAGAAAAATGAAGACCTCTTGTTTATATTGGTTGCTTAAAACATTACATAGCTCTTGAGATACCATATTTCCTACATTAGATTCAAGTGAGTTATGAACTCCCATTTTCACCCCATATACAGATTGCACAATCACATTGTTTACACATCCACATTTTTACAAAATGCCATATTAGTAACTGTTGTATTCTGCTAACTTTTCTAGCCTCTACTATCCCCCCTCTCCTGCCCTCCCATCTTCTCTCTCTATCCCATCTGCTGTAATTTAATGCTTGGGAATTGGAAACCACACTTTAAACTCACTCTCCTCCCCTTTTTCCCTTCTGTCAAATTACTCATCATCTTCTTCTATTTTTCCTCCTCCTCCTCCTCCTTATACCTTTAATTCATTCATCATACACTCATGCATTGGTTCATTCATTCCTTTCACATATGGTGTTGGGGATCCAACTCAGGACCTTTGAAAGTGTGAAGCCAGCACTCTAGTGCTGAGCCAAAACCCCAGCACCTGTCTTTTTGATTTTATGATGTTTATATGAAATTCAGAATCGCATTCTGCTATGGTTCATGGATATGTGGATTGACCTAGTCCTTGTTTTCTGGGAGACTTTTGGAAAATATACATGAATTATTAGGAGATTGAAATGAAGAAACAAAGAGGAAATTCCTCAATTTCTTATTCTTAGAGTCCATACTCTGACTCTGCCTACCTACTGTAAAAACTTTTAAACCCTTACTCCCCATTTCTATATCATGGCAAACAAGTGAACATTCACTGCCCTACAACAAACCAGAGAACTCACATTGAACAATGTTTCCCCAGTAGAGACCAAGACACAATACTTATTTAAAAAATACCCTAGTTATGAGTTAGTAGGTAAAGCTTTATTTGAGTGTTAAATGTGCTCTAATTATGTGTTTGTGTGTTTGTTGTTGTGTGTGGTGTGTGGGTGTGTGTGCTTGTGTGTGAAACAAGCACTGAGGTGTAAAATAAATGCAGGATTGCAACGGTCTTCTTAAAAATAAGAAGCAACTTTATCACATTTGAAGCCCAGTGAAGAATCTGCCTGATACTTAACCTACAATTAATTGAAATGTGAAAAATTCAGGCCTCGAAAAACAAAGCCAACATACATACTAAATCTAATCAGTCTGTCTCACCTGTTTTCTTATCACTCCTTTCAATAAACCTAAATTGCCAGCATAAAACATCAGTTGTTCTAAACGAGTGGACGGATGTCCCCTGTCATGGGCTGTGTAAAATACATGGACGATCCGGCACTGATTGTTATCTAGAATGACTTCTGCCTGAACTACTATTGGAGAATTGTTGCTGAAATACTGCGGTTTTTATACCAGTAAACTGGAATGAAGGTAATTTCAGGCTGCAAAGGAATACATTGATTTTACTAACTGGTTTTTGGAAAACACTGCCATGAAAAATTATCAATATGTTCATAAAGGCATCTACATGTCTCTTCACAAGGGTTTTACTTAATGGGGGAGGTGGTGAGGTCTGGATATAACTGAACTGTCCATTAGTAGGTAGAACAATATCATGGGAATCAGAGTGCACATTCCGGTTTGACCTCAATCTAGGTAACATGGATTCATTTCTGTGTAATAGGCCTGCTTCTGAAAAACACAATGTAGAGCTCCAAAAGCAGAACGATACTTTCAGAATACCATGTTATGTTTGTAAATAGACAGACAGATAGATATACAGAAATCAAAAATCTGAAAACGGTCTGGAAGTGTACATTTCTATAACTTACAATGTCAGTAGTGGGGGATTAATAGCAGATCAAGAAGACTGTATCTGCATGAGAAATGGTTCAATTTTTGAAAGAGTTTTTTAAATGAAAATGGACAAAAAATTTAAAGGGTTACAGTAAGTGTTGAGGAGTGACTTGGCAAAAGGAGCACAGAGGTGAGAAAGAATTAAGTAGAGTTCAGTAGAACCAGGTATAATTTCTGTACACATGACTCCATGAACAGGAGCAAAGGGGACACTTAAAGAAATCATAGGACTAAGGAGAGATCCGGATTAGGAGGGTTTGTACTAGTCTAGAAATGCTGACCTGAAAACCAACTAAAGTTTCAACTCCTTCTTTTGAGGAACATTAGCTGTGCCGTGCTTTTCAGAAATGACTTGTCATAACTGATTGATGCCCATGTTAGCAACTCTTCTGAAATTACGTTGAAAGTAGACTAATGTGAGAGTTTCTCTTTAGAGAGAATTCAAATTACTTGCATAGGAAGTGGCAGCAGGTCTGGGGATGTTGTAGCTCAGTGGCAGTGACCTTGCCTAGCTTGGGGCTGGCCTGCCATGGACATTCACCCCAAACACTTGCAAGAAAAGAAAAGGGAGGGAAGGGAGAGAGAAAGTTGGAAGGGAGGAAGGCAAAGTTGGAGGGATGGATGGAGGTACAAAAGAAGGAAGAAGAAAAGGAGAAAAACCAGGAAGGGGGGAAGGAAGCAAGGAAGGTAGGAAATAGGGAGAGCGCAAGGGCAGAAAAAGGACTGAGTCACTCAAACAAAAGGCAAGGGACACAAAGACCAATATAGGCCATAAAAGCTGTTTGAACGGTTTAGTCAGCTTTAGAATTTGAGTGACATCAAACTGAATGTTATTATGACTGGATGGAATCTTCCTACTAACCCCGCCTTGGCCTGGCCAAAACCAAATCAAGGGGTGGGTGGCATGGAGAGGAATTCTCTCTGGCTGGAGTGGGAGGGACCTAAACATGTGGCACTTGAGGATGCACTGGGTAGGGAAGGGGACAAGACTCCCCTGATGGGCAGTTGAGACAACAAGGCTCCTGGGAGCCCCTGATCATGGCTCCCACCGCCATACGCACACCACCCACCATACGCTCAGCCCCTGAAGGGGCTCACAGTGGTCTGCTCCGTTGCCTGGTGCAGGTTGGAGTTCCTGACCAAACACCTGAGTGTCCACAGCCTGTGTTGGCCTGCCTGGGCAGGCTGTGGTTGTGGTGGCAAGAGCCAAAGCTGTCTTGGCGTGATGGAGGAGCCAAGGGCTGCCTCTCAGCCATACTAGTGGGTGGTTCTGGAAGAAGCACCCAGGGTTGTGGCAGCATTGTCCGAAGACATGAAGCCAGGCCATCTTCCTTCTGGCTTTTTGGGAGTTGATGATGTGTACAGCTCTTGGATTTTTTGCTGTTCTCTCACTTTTCTGGAGAGCTTTTCAGTCGGTTAGTAGCAGGCTTTACGTGGGAAGAGAAAAAAGGCTGGCTCTAAATCTTGCTGGACTTATTGAGGCAAAATGTGGACTTCTTGATAAAGTGAGCCTTGTTGAAAAAGAACATAAAGGCTTAGACTCATCTTTAAAGGATTGCAGGTTTGAGAAGGGTTCAAGGGAAGCACAACAGCTGGAGGCAACCTACGAAAAGCTGCATAGGTCTGAATCCAGCCATGGCGTTGAAATGCTCTTTCTAGAAGAAGAGCTCAAAGCACAGAAGGCTAAACATGGTCAACAGGATGAAACGATGGCGCATCTATCAAGAGGGATACAGTCCCTCCAAGGTGAATCTGAATCCCTCAGATCACAAATAGCTGAAGCCAAAACAAACTGGAGACTCTTTCAAGTGAATGAGGAAGAACTGAAGCTGGCAATCAAAGAGGTTTTGAATGAAGGATCCCTACTTCCGCAAACGCAGAGACCAACAATACAAGGAGAAGCTGAAGCACAGAGGGAACAAGGAGGTGTCCAATATAAAGCAAAAATCATATTAGAGGACTCTAAAGTAGCTGGAGAACAAGTTCTAAGGGACACCAAAAATCACATGGAGTCTCTGAGTGAATGCTTGCTGAAGACGAAGGATAGATCTTCTCCAAGCCTGGGAGCCCAAAGGGATGGTGGTCACCTGGAACTGGGAAAGACGAGTGAACCCGAAATTGGTGCTCACTTGGAGGATGAGTCCAAAGGAGCTTTGAGGAACCTGGTTTATGGTGATAAGCTAAAGGCCTCCTTAGAAATCTTGGAAGGAGGAAGAAATCAAAAATGTACTTTCTCATCTGAAGTGGAGAAAACCACGGAAGACCTTACAGAACACCTTAAAAGTCTGCAGACTGAACAGGCATCCTTGCAGTCAGAAAATGCACAGCTGCAAAGTGAGAATGAGACCCTACAGAAGAACTTGAAAGTCATGATGGAACGCTATCAAGAAAATACGATGAAACTGCACAGGAAATTAAGAGGGGAGGAAAACTACCGGGTGGAGCAAGAGGAGAAACTTTCCAAAGTCGAAGAAAAGATGAGCCATACAATAAAAGAGCTGGAGACCTACAGAAAGAGAGCCCAATATCTTGAAGAACAATTGCAGAGTACCATTCATTCCTGTCTGGGGAAGATTATTTCCTCTGAGAAAGATGCACATGCCAGTGAGTTGGCAGCTCGGATTGCTGAAAGAAACCTCAGCTATTTCAGGAAACAAAATGCACGCAACAGACAAAAATTAACTGAGAAGGAGCTGAGATTTGAACTTGTAGGAAAAGATCCGTATGATGCACTGGATGTTTCCAACTCAGCAATGGGCAGAAAGCCTTCTCCGAATGGGCCATCACCAATAGGTCACCCTTCATCTGAAAGGAGACTTCCTCATTTTGAAAAGAGTGGTCCACTCACACTCTCACCTTTCACTCCAGTGGGAGGAGGAAGAGGGTCAAGGGGCCCTGGAGAATCCTCTGGACCATGCGACTAGCAGTAAAGGAAGAGAATCCAGCTGTCATAAGTTCACTGATTTTCAGAGAGCACCTTCTCAGACTGGGCCCCTCTCTCCTCCAGGGGAACAGGCCAGCAGGCTGATGATCCCTCCGCCAGGCCAACCATATTCTTCTGATGCACGTCTTCCTCTACAAAGGCAAGATAGGTTTTACTCAAATTGTGGTAGAGCATCGGGACCAGCAGAACACAGAATTCCTAATATGCCTCCTTTGGACTCTGATGTGCCTGATTCACCTCTCCATGCTGAAAACCAAGCAACTGGCTCTGGCTCTGTGTTGGCACCTTTCCCTCCAGTCAGAGGTGCCTTGTTTCCAGTTGACCCAAGGAGTCAGTTCCTGAGAAGAGGACCTTTTTTTTCCTCCACCTCTCCCAGGAAACTTGTCTGGGAACCTGGAGATTATTTCCACCTGTCCCACCACCCACTCCATTTCCAATGTGATGTGTCTATGCAGGGAGGGGGTTTTCCTCACAATCTTCCCCCAACAGCTGGAATTCAGCCCTCTACACCCCCATTCTGAAAGTACAAGTAAGTTCCCTGAAGGGTTCCTTCCACCTGCAAATGAGCCTGTTACTCAACATCCAGAACCAAACAAGAAACCTCATGCTGTTGCTCTCTCTTCAAATGTAATTTGACTTATCTCTCATTTTTAGTTTTTAAGTAACTGCTTTTACATCAGTAATTGACTATACTTTGGCTCCAAATGAAGCTCAATGAAACAATAATTCTTAAGATAGTATTTTGTAAATAAAGATGGTTTACGTAGGAATTTTCTGAGTAAATTATTCCTATTTTATTTTATTCCAGAGAACAGCATTTAATCTGATGAAGCCACTCTTACATAAACAAGAATGGGAGTTCTAGGTACTTGTAATCTAGCTGATGGAAATATCTTTGAAACTCCCAAAAAAGAAGTGCATTTAGTATGACTGTAGCAAATGTAAAGTGACTTTAGGCTTAATGAAGAATTGTCACTGATTTAGAGACTGGTTGGGCATTTCAGCTAGTTTTTCCATATCAGAATAACTAGAGCATGGGAGGACTAAAGGAGAGAACACAACTAAACATGTCAGGGAAACAGGAGATCTCAACTACAAAGAAAAATGAAGACCTCTTGTTTATATTGGTTGCTTAAAACATTACATAGCTCTTGAGATACCATATTTCCTACATTAGATTCAAGTGAGTTATGAACTCCCATTTTCACCCCATATACAGATTGCAAAATCACATTGTTTACACATCCACATTTTTACAAAATGCCATATTAGTAACTGTTGTATTCTGCTACCTTTTCTAGCCTCTACTATCCCCCCTCTCCTGCCCTCCCATCTTCTCTCTCTATCCCATCTGCTGTAATTTAATGCTTGGGAATTGGAAACCACACTTTAAACTCACTCTCCTCCCCTTTTTCCCTTCTGTCAAATTACTCATCATGTTCTTCTATTTCTCCTCCTCCTCCTTATACCTTTAATTCATTCATCATACACTCATGCATTGGTTCATTCATTCCTTTCACATATGGTGTTGGGGATCCAACTCAGGACCTTTGAAAGTGTGAAGCCAGCACTCTAGTGCTGAGCCAAAACCCCAGCACCTGTCTTTTTGATTTGATGACTGTTTGTATGAAATTCAGAATCGCATTCTGCTATGGTTTACTGATATGTGGATTGACCTAGTCCTTGTTTTCTGGGAGACTTTTGGAAAATATACATGAATTATTAGGAGATTGAAATGAAGAAACAAAGAGGAAATTCCCCAATTTCTTATTCTTAGAGTCCATACTCTGACTCTGCCTACCTACTGTAAAAACTTTTAAACCATTACTCCCCATTTCTATATCATTGCCAACAAGTGAACATTCACTGCCCTACAACAAACCAGAGAACTCACATTGAACAATGTTTCCCCAGTAGAGACCAAGACACAATACTTATTAAAAAAAATACCCTAGTTATGAGTTAGTAGGTAAAGCTTTATTTGAGTGTTAAATGTGCTCTAATTATGTGTTTGTGTGTTTGTTGATGTGTGTGGTGTGTGGGTGTGTGTGCTTGTGTGTGAAACAAGCACTGAGGTGTAAAATAAATGCAGGATTGCAACGGCCTTCTTAAAAATAAGAAGCAACTTTATCACATTTGAAGCCCAGTGAAGAATCTGCCTGATACTTAACCTACAATTAATTGAAATGTGAAAAATTCAGGCCTCGAAAAACAAAGCCAACATACATACTGAATCTAATCAGTCTGTCTCACCTGTTTTCTAATCACTCCTTTCAATAAACCTAAATTGCCAGCATAAAACATCAGTTGTTCTAAACGAGTGGACGGATGTCCCCTGTCATGGGCTGTGTAAAACACATGGACGATCCGGCACTGATTGTTATCTAGAATGACTTCTGCCTGAACTACTATTGGAGAATTGTTGCTGATATACTGCGGTTCTTATACCAGTAAACTGGAATGAAGGTAATTTCAGGCTGCAAAGGAATAAATTGATTTTACTAACTGGTTTTTGGAAAACACTGCCATGAAAAATTTTCAATATGTTCATAAAGGCATCTACATGTCTCTTCACAAGGGTTTTACTTAATGGGGGAGGTGGTGAGGTCTGGATATAACTGAACTGTCCATTAGTAGGTAGAACAATATCATGGAAATCAGAGTGCACATTCCGGTTTGACCTCAATCTAGGTAACATGGATTCATCTCTGTGTAATAGGCCTGCTTCTGAAAAACACAATGTAGAGCTCCAAAAGCAGAACGATACTTTCAGAATACCATGTTATGTTTGTAAATAGACAGATAGATATACAGAAATCAAAAATCTGAAAACGGTCTGGAAGTGTACATTTCTATAACTTACAATGTCAGTAGTGGGGGATTAATAGCAGATCAAGAAGACTGCATTTGCATGAGAAATGGTTCAATTTTTGAAAGAGTTTTTTAAATGAAAATGGACAAAAAATTTAAAGGGTTACAGTAAGTGTTGAGGAGTGACTTGGCAAAAGGAGCACAGAGGTGAGAAAGAATTAAGTAGAGTTCAGTAGAACCAGGTATAATTTCTGTACACATGACTCCATGAACAGGAGCAAAGGGGACACTTAAAGAAATCATAGGACTAAGGAGAGATCCGGATTAGGAGGGTTTGTACTAGTCTAGAAATGCTGACCTGAAAACCAACTAAAGTTTCAACTCCTTCTTTTGAGGAACATTAGCTGTGCCGTGCTTTTCAGAAATGACTTGTCATAACTGATTGATGCCCATGTTAGCAACTCTTCTGAAATTACGTTGAAAGTAGACTAATGTGAGAGTTTCTCTTTAGAGAGAATTCAAATTACTTGCATAGGAAGTGGCAGCAGGTCTGGGGATGTTGTAGCTCAGTGGCAGTGACCTTGCCTAGCTTGGGGCTGGCCTGCCATGGACTTTCACCCCAAACACTTGCAAGAAAAGAAAAGGGAGGGAAGGGAGAGAGAAAGTTGGAAGGGAGGAAGGCAAAGTTGGAGGGATGGATGGAGGTACAAAAGAAGGAAGAAGAAAAGGAGAAAAACCAGGAAGGGGGGAAGGAAGCAAGGAAGGTAGGAAATAGGGAGAGCACAAGGGCAGAAAAAGGACTGAGTCACTCAAACAAAAGGCAAGGGACACAAAGACCAATATAGGCCATAAAAGCTGTTTGAACGGTTTAGTCAGCTTTAGAATTTGAGTGACATCAAACTGAATGTTATTATGACTGGATGGAATCTTCCTACTAACCCCGCCTTGGCCTGGCCTAAACCAAATCAAGGGGTGGGTGGCATGGAGAGGAATTCTCTCTGGCTGGAGTGGGAGGGACCTAAACATGTGGCACTTGAGGATGCACTGGGTAGGGAAGGGGACAAGACTCCCCTGATGGGCAGTTAAGACAACAAGGCTCCTGGGAGCCCCTGATCATGGCTCCCACTGCCATACGCACACCACCCACCATACGCTCAGCCCCTGAAGGGGCTCACAGTGGTCTGCTCCGTTGCCTGGTGCAGGTTGGAGTTCCTGACCAAAGACCTGAGTGTCCACAGCCTGTGTTGGCCTGCCTGGGCAGGCTGTGGTTGTGGTTGCAAGAGCCAAAGCTGTCTTGGCGTGATGGAGGAGCCAAGGGCTGCCTCTCAGCCATACTAGTGGGTGGTTCTGGAAGAAGCACCCAGGGTTGTGGCAGCATTGTCCGAAGACATGAAGCCAGGCCATCTTCCTTATGGCTTTCCTTGGGAGTTGATGATGTGTGCAGCTCTTGGATTTTTTGCTGTTCTCTCACTTTTCTGGAGAGCTTTTCAGTCGGTTAGTAGCAGGCTTTACGTGGGAAGAGAAAAAAGGCTGGCTCTAAATCTTGCTGGACTTATTCAGGCAAAATGTGGACTTCTTGATAAAGTGAGCCTTGTTGAAAAAGAACATAAAGGCTTAGACTCATCTTTAAAGGATTGCAGGTTTGAGAAGGGTTCAAGGGAAGCACAACAGCTGGAGGCAACCTACGAAAAGCTGCATAGGTCTGAATCCAGCCATGGCGTTGAAATGCTCTTTCTAGAAGAAGAGCTCAAAGCACAGAAGGCTAAACATGGTCAACAGGATGAAACGATGGCGCATCTATCAAGAGGGATACAGTCCCTCCAAGGTGAATCTGAATCCCTCAGATCACAAATAGCTGAAGCCAAAACAAACTGGAGACTCTTTCAAGTGAATGAGGGAGAACTGAAGCTGGCAATCAAAGAGGTTTTGAATGAAGGATCCCTACTTCCGCAAACGCAGAGACCAACAATACAAGGAGAAGCTGAAGCACAGAGGGAACAAGGAGGTGTCCAATATAAAGCAAAAATCATATTAGAGGACTCTAAAGTAGCTGGAGAACAAGTTCTAAGGGACACCGAAAATCACATGGAGTCTCTGAGTGAATGCTTGCTGAAGACGAAGGATAGATCTTCTCCAAGCCTGGGAGCCCAAAGGGATGGTGGTCACCTGGAACTGGGAAAGACGAGTGAACCCGAAATTGGTGCTCACTTGGAGGATGAGTCCAAAGGAGCTTTGAGGAACCTGGTTTATGGTGATAAGCTAAAGGCCTCCTTAGAAATCTTGGAAGGAGGAAGAAATCAAAAATGTACTTTCTCATCTGAAGTGGAGAAAACCACGGAAGACCTTACAGAACACCTTAAAAGTCTGCAGACTGAACAGGCATCCTTGCAGTCAGAAAATGCACAGCTGCAAAGTGAGAATGAGACCCTACAGAAGAACTTGAAAGTCATGATGGAACGCTATCAAGAAAATACGATGAAACTGCACAGGAAATTAAGAGGGGAGGAAAACTACCGGGTGGAGCAAGAGGAGAAACTTTCCAAAGTCGAAGAAAAGATGAGCCATACAATAAAAGAGCTGGAGACCTACAGAAAGAGAGCCCAATATCTTGAAGAACAATTGCAGAGTACCATTCATTCCTGTCTGGGGAAGATTATTTCCTCTGAGAAAGAAGCACATGCCAGTGAGTTGGCAGCTCGGATTGCTGAAAGAAACCTCAGCTATTTCAGGAAACAAAATGCACGCAACAGACAAAAATTAACTGAGAAGGAGCTGAGATTTGAACTTGTAGGAAAAGATCCGTATGATGCACTGGATGTTTCCAACTCAGCAATGGGCAGAAAGCCTTCTCCGAATGGGCCATCACCAATAGGTCACCCTTCATCTGAAAGGAGACCTCCTCATTTTGAAAAGAGTGGTCCACTCACACTCTCACCTTTCACTCCAGTGGGAGGAGGAAGAGGGTCAAGGGGCCCTGGAGAATCCTCTGGACCATGCGACTAGCAGTAAAGGAAGAGAATCCAGCTGTCATAAGTTCACTGATTTTCAGAGAGCACCTTCTCAGACTGGGCCCCTCTCTCCTCCAGGGGAACAGGCCAGCAGGCTGATGATCCCTCCGCCAGGCCAACCATATTCTTCTGATGCACGTATCCTCTACAAAGGCAAGATAGGTTTTACTCAAATTGTGGTAGAGCATCGGGACCAGCAGAACACAGAATTCCTAATATGCCTCCTTTGGACTCTGATGTGCCTGATTCACCTCTCCATGCTGAAAACCAAGCAACTGGCTCTGGCTCTGTGTTGGCACCTTTCCCTCCAGTCAGAGGTGCCTTGTTTCCAGTTGACCCAAGGACTCAGTTCCTGAGAAGAGGACCTTTTTTTTCCTCCACCTCTCCCAGGAAACTTGTCTGGGAACCTGGAGATTATTTTCCACCTGACCCACCACCCACTCCATTTCCAATGTGATGTGTCTATGCAGGGAGGGGGTTTTCCTCACAATCTTCCCCCAACAGCTGGAATTCAGCCCTCTACACCCCCATTCTGAAAGTACAAGTGAGTTCCCTGAAGGGTTCCTTCCACCTGCAAATGAGCCTGTTACTCAACATCCAGAACCAAACAAGAAACCTCATGCTGTTGCTCTCTCTTCAAATGTAATTTGACTTATCTCTCATTTTTAGTTTTTAAGTAACTGCTTTTACATCAGTAATTGACTATACTTTGGCTCCAATTGAAGCTCAATGAAACAATAATTCTTAAGATAGTATTTTGTAAATAAAGATGGTTTACGTAGGAATCTTCTGAGTAAATTATTCCTATTTTATTTTATTCCAGAGAACAGCATTTAATCTGATGAAGTCACTCTTACATAAACAAGAATGGGAGTTCTAGGTACTTGTAATCTAGCTGATGGAAATATCTTTGAAACTCCCAAAAAAGAAGTGCATTTAGTATGACTGTAGCAAATGTAAAGTGACTTTGGGCTTAATGAAGAATTGTCACTGATTTAGAGACTGGTTGGGCATTTCAGCTAGTTTTTCCATATCAGAATAACTAGAGCATGGGAGGACTAAAGGAGAGAACACAACTAAACATGTCAGGGAAACAGGAGATCTCAACTACAAAGAAAAATGAAGACCTCTTGTTTATATTGGTTGCTTAAAACATTACATAGCTCTTGAGATACCATATTTCCTACATTAGATTCAAGTGATTTATGAACTCCCATTTTCACCCCATATACAGATTGCACAATCACATTGTTTACACATCCACATTTTTACAAAATGCCATATTAGTAACTGTTGTATTCTGCTACCTTCTCTAGCCTCTACTATCCCCCCTCTCCTGCCCTCCCATCTTCTCTCTCTATCCCATCTGCTGTAATTTAACGCTTGGGAATTGGAAACCACACTTTAAACTCACTCTCCTCCCCTTTTTCCCTTCTGTCAAATTACTCATCATCTTCTTCTATTTCTCCTCCTCCTCCTCCTCCTTATACCTTTAATTCATTCATCATACACTCATGCATTGGTTCATTCATTCCTTTCACATATGGTGTTGGGGATCCAACTCAGGACCTTTGAAAGTGTGAAGCCAGCACTCTAGTGCTGAGCCAAAACCCCAGCACCTGTCTTTTTGATTTGATGACTGTTTGTATGAAATTCAGAATCGCATTCTGCTA